>NW_027053169.1:0-50000 GCF_011386835.1 Chrysemys picta bellii | reverse complement strand
TATATAATCATGCACATACACACAGGTTAGGCATCCCCTTTCCATTTCTCCATGTATTTTCATTTTGCAAAAATCCAACTGCTCACAGTAAACCACACTGGAAATGTAAGAGAATCTTCTAGCCGGTGAGGGCAGGTGTCTGCTAGAGAAAGCAGCTTTATTTGGAATAATTCTCTTCCCCCAAACATCTAAAGCGCCTCAGTGCACCCGAAGGTCCTGAGGATGTGAATCTTGCTTCTAGCAAATACTCTCTCGCGAGCTCTTTCCTCCGGCTGCTACAGATAATGCAGCTATTAAAATTGCTTCTGTTGAAGAGCTCATTCCTGCTGCCGCCCTCTAACAGCTTGAAGTTTTACAAGATAATTGGACTGTAATTTTCCTTTTATATAAAAGCTTCCTTCAGCAGTCTTAAAAAATAACGTTTTCCCCTTTGTTAAACGCTTGTCAGGGTTAGCCTGAATCTGATGCCTGCTTTAACCTTAGACAAAGGCCAAGTGTGTCTATCACACCCCTCCCACTCCAGTCTATTCAGTATAAAACCTTAGGATACGTCTATACTTACCTCCGGGTTCGGCGGTAAGCAATCGATCTTCTGGGATCGATTTATCGCGTCTTGTCTAGACGCGATAAATCGATCCTGGAAGTGCTCGCCGTCGACGCCGGTACTCCTGCTCCGCGAGAGGAGTACCCGGAGTCGACGGGGGAGCCTGCCTGCCGCACGTGGACCCGCGGTAAGTACCTTGTAGTTTGAACTAAGGTACTTCAACTTCAGCTACTTTATTCACGTAGCTGAAGTTGCGTATCTTAGTTCGAACTGGGGGGTTAGTGTGGACCAGCCCTTATACTCCTGAATTCTCTTATGCAATGTTGCTACTTTAGGTGAAAGGGGTTTTGATCAAGTTATCAGTTAATTCATGTTGCCCAGGAAAGCTTTTTTCCTTGGAGAGTTCTTTGGCTTTGCAGGCTTTCCCCATGAAAGCCATAGGCAGGGAGGAGAAGTTGCTGTGAGGGGTAAATAGGAAATTGACCAAGAATTCATACAGCCTTTCTTCTATGGGAGTGGTAGAGGGCAGACTTCCTGTTATCAAGGCGAGCAGCACTTCCTCTGACTCCTCCCAGCACTGAGAAGTTGGTTGCAGGCAAGGCAGATTGGCTGGCAGGTGGAGGATGGTTCATTCACGCTGTCTCCGTTATAAAAAAGCAAAGGCTGGTCTTTTAAACACTTGCAAAGGCTGCAGGTGCCTGACCCACTCCGGGGTACCAACTGTAGCTATGTATTTAAATGCTCACATTTCAAACAGACTTCCAACATGGTTCCCCTGGCTTTGGGGGGGGGTTCCCCTCCTCCCTCCCCCCACTGTGCTAAAGAAACCATTAAACTGCCAGCCCTCTAGGTAGCTAACACTTGAGTAAAACTTTACTGGGAAGTTGGGAGGCTGGCATGATACTAGAGCATTACAGCATTAGCTATGCTGTCCTGTCGAGGGAACTACATTCTACTTGTCCTGATTTGTCCTGCAGTTGAATTGTGAATGATATCCCGGGCCTAAAAACAGTTGCATAGTGTTGCTGTGAGCTATTAAACAGCTGCCATGTTCCACCCCAGAATTGGCTGCTTTTCAGAGTTGAATGGATTCCTGTTTCATGAACACCTTGTTTCTGGAGCAATATAAATATAAGGCTGTTATTATGTGTATCTCTAAGGTGTAGTTCTTACAGAATTTTTTAAGTCTACAAAATTGATTTTCAGAGAAATTAAAGATGTACAAAGCTGATTAGTTCAGTTTCATCTACACAGGCTAGACTAGAACTAAATTCACTGTCTCTGTATGTCATATAGTCATAGTTTATAAATACAAAAGAGACATTGTGATCATCTAGTTTGACCTCCTATGTAAAACAGGCCATAGAACTTCACTGAATTAATTCCTCTTTGAAGTAGAACAGATCTCTCAGAAAAACATCCAGTCTTGATTTAAAAATTGCCAGTGACGGAGAATCCACCACAGCCCTTGGGAAGTTGGTCCAATGGTTCATGTTAAAAATTTGCACCTTGTTTCTAGCTGAATTTGTTTAGCTTCTTCTTCCAGCCATTGGATCTTTTTAGATCTTTGTCTGCTGTCATATTGCTTTAACTGCAACCACAAACCAAACCTGACTACATCTGATAGTACAATAAAGATATTTCTTAATTACAGAGTAACTGTAAGCTCTTTAGATCAGGGACTGTCTTTGTTCTGTTTGTACAATTCCTAGCACAGCGGGGTCCTGGTCCGTGACTGGGCTGCCTGGACACAACCACAGTACCAATCAATAATACTAAAGAACCGATCAAGGTGTCTCTGTGGCGCCTCCATAAGCATTCACAGTTGCTAGCTCACTTTCCCCTAGATCTGAAAAATAGCTAACCACCAAGCAGAGCAGAGAGAGATCCACGCAAAGTGGTGGTGCAGATTTCTGGGGTTGTTTAAAATGGGACTGGAAGCTAAGAGTTAATTAAATTCCATTCTAGTGATGGCTATGTGCAGCTATTGCTACTAGCATTAGTTCGTATGGGTGCCGCCTTCTCAGCCTCCAAAGCAAAAGAGATCTGTGAATAGCGAGTCTCCTCATTAGCTGATGATGCTTCTATGCGGGGCCCTGGCTATCTTCTTCACATGTGATTAAACACAGTTTAATGAAAGGGAATTGCAAAGTAAATTGAATCTTTGTTTTTGTTCGTGATCCATACAAAATTATGGATTTAATGGCTTGACCCCATGCCCAACCTGTAACAGCTCTCTCCGTTCCATTCCAATAGGCCGCCTTCAGATCTGGGGAGCGAGTTTAAAATGGTGTCTGTCTTGTTCGTGGTCCTTCTTGTACATCTTCCTTGGTTGTCAGTCATATGATGCTTGCAGTCTGCATTCGGTGTGGCTGTTTCTTGCTATACCCAGGCACTGGACTTCTGCGCATTTGACTTTTTGAGCAGTGATCGTCTTCCTGTGATTGTGCAGCACCTAGCACAATGGGGGGCTGATCTAGACTGGGGCCTCTGTGCTCTTCCACACAATGCTGCCAATCCCAAGCATTCAAAGATCATGAGTCAGGCTCTCCAAACTCCTGAGTTGTTTTAAAATACAATTTCGGCTCTCTTGTGGCTGTCTGGTTTCTGAGCCTTAGGGCACTGGCTCCCAAACGGTACTAAGGCAACTGCATTTTGTCTTTTTTGCAACTCACTATTACATATATGCACCCTCCGCCCTGGCACTGCAATCTTAACTCTGGCCTGGTGTGGAGGGGAGGCCGGGGGGGGGGGGGGTATGGTGGGGTTTAGAGATGACCCAGGCCTGCTAATGGGGGGGAGGGGGGACAGAGTGAAGGCAGCCAGCTTCAGTGGTGTTATTGAACATGCTCAGTACAAGCCAAGCAGAAAATCGGGGCGGGGGGAGGGAGGGGCGTGACCCTGCATGACCCCCCTACACACACACGTCGCCTCCGGTGGGGTTGGAAAGTGAGTTTACTCCGCAGCGGTGGCTCCTTTCCCACAAGGCTGGGCCCAGCCTTCCGCTGTGGGCATTATGACCTGGTGCATAGGATCACAGCACCACTAGGTTTGGCCTGAGTGACACTGCAGCCCTGGGTACCAGATCATAATGCCAGGAGCCTGGACAAACTGCCACTGCAGGGTGAATACAGGGTGGACTTGCTCTCTAACCCCCCTGCACTTTACCGAGCTGGGACAAATGTATGTTTTCCTATGGCGACCCATCTAGAACCTTCCTGTAACTTGGTGGGTCAGGGCCCACGGTTTGGGAAACATGGCTTTAGGGTGTCACATTTTCCAAGCTTTTTGCTATAACCATGAAGCCTTGCTTTTGGAAAGCCGAAATTGTCACAAACTGACGTGACTCCAGGACATCGAATAGCATGATGAAATCCTGAGTTAGCAACACTATGGAAAACAACTATGCTAATGATCTGTAGATATCAAAAATGGCTTTGCTTTCTAAACGGGTGATCAGCTGCCATGACTGCAAGCTCAGGAGGGTTTCTTTTCTGGGGAGACAGTTGGCGTAATTCTTAATAAAGCCATAGATGACAGTAAGTGATGTCTTCTCTTGTCCTTTGCGCCATTACTTTTGCCTGGAAACAGATGGAATACGCGACTACGCAACTACTGTTATCCGAGGATTCCTTTAAAATTGTTCCAGAGGAAACTGAACAGCCCCAAACAAACACTTCCACAGCAGCATGGTCATTCACATACACAATAAGATTTGCCTGGCAGAATAACCTCAACAGGGGAATGATTTCCTGGGTACACCTCTCTTTATCTCAGGTGCTTTGCTACAGTGTGATCTCTTTCTTGCTAGTTGTGGCATTGTGCATTTAAGGATGGGTACAGGTAATATGGGGATTTCTTTCTGTTTAGCTGCTACTGGAGATCATAGCAGTAGAAGGCAGTTAAGACTATAAGAGACAGGCTGGAGAAAATAGGGATAGTAGCATGAATGGAAGGCATGCAAAGATCCTGGAATATTTTAGCCATGGAGTTGAGCAGATGTGATGTCTCAGAGCAGTCAGATCTCTGAAATGTAGCCCCTTCGTCCACAGCTTTCACAGAGAGACTCATGAAAAACAGGAGTATCCAACATTGCTGTGCCTCTTGTTGGCTCTGGAGATGCAGGCCTGCAGGGTGTGTTAGTGGTGATTCAGTGATAATACATGTTGCTTGTTCAGTGCTTTTCATCTGGAGATCTCCAAGCACGTCATAAAGGAAGGTATCGTTCTACAGATGGAAACTGAGACAGGAAAGGGAAAGTAACTTGCCCAGGGTCACATAGTGACAGTGGTAGAGTGAGGAATGGAAGCATGGGTCCTGACTCACTATCTGGTGCCGTAACCAGCAATAGATGCTTCTGTTTTCTCTGGGTCACTACTAAGCACAGGGTACCAATGCGGCCCTGTGCGCGTCTACATTGGTGGAGGGGACACTTCATATGAAAGGCCTTGTCTAAACTCACAAGTTGCACCAGTTTAACGAAACCCCTGCAGACTCCTTGCGCAGACTCTTCAGCCAGTTATAAGAATGACTTATATTGACTTAGCTTAGCACGATCCCTGACTTACTTAAAGTAAATATTTCCAAAGTACCAAAGTGACTCAGGAGCCTAGATCCCATTGCCCGGGGCCTCTAGCTGCTACCATTGTACAAATCACTTTACCAAGGGAGTGTGTAGGTCCCGTCTCTTGAACAGATCAGGTACCTGATGTGTGACTGTTAGGTTTGGAATTTTGCGGTATCTATGACCACTTTCCAGTGAGCAGTAATGACTTGGTTTGGCTTGTTCATATTGGTGGCATCTTGCAATTCTCCCTAGCGCAAAAAAAAAAAAAAAAGCACCCCTACCAATCACTGGGCTCACACTTGCAGAGCAGAATGTAGCAGTGTGATGGTTTCCTGTGTCTTTTGTCCTTGCATAGTGCTCTGTTTACACAGCCTGCATACAGCAGCTGGGCATCCCTGCAGAGGAACAGTATGTTTCTCTTTGTGCTCTTCTTGCATTTTCAGATAATCCCCAGTGAGTTTGTGTGTGCATTGCTCAGCTGCTCGCTCTGGGAAGAACTGAATCTGTCTGCATCCTGCTGACATCAGATAATGATCAAGCTGTGGAAGATTTATTTTAACACAGCCTATTACAGAGCTAAAGCTGAAACCTGTAGCTCTTCTTCTAAACAGTAACATTTTAACCATGTTAAATCAACATAAAAGGAAGAGCCATATGGGATTATTATAATAAACATAGTGTTTTTCCTGTTCTGACTAGCTGCTGACACACTGAAGGACTGGGTAAAAGGCTATTGGGATAAAGATAGGGCCCTTCACAGTGGGTGTTGTTTCTGTATGTCAATCATCTTTACATGCTTGGCATATGTTAGCATCTATAGCAGTACTCAGGAAGCCACGGCGCCTCTACTCTTCCGTACAGCAGCACGACCACGAGAGAGAAAGCAAGGATTATAAATCAAGGCGTTCAAAAGTGTCTGTCTTTACTTTGGTTATTTTAGTTTGCCCATCTGACCTCCTTTTTCAATGCAAGTGGCACCGAAAAGGCTGCACGCTGCCAGCAACTGAGTGTGTGAAGACTTGTCTGTGGATTTCCTCAGCTGGCTGAATGCGAGCTTGTACGGAGTTAAACAAAAAAACACAAGACCCCACCCAAGAGCCACTCGGCTCTGTGTTCTCTCTGATCACATTGGCTAATCCCTGGGGAAATGGAGTTCTTTACATCTGTTGCCATCCTAGGCACTCTGCTAGTATATGCGTGGCAGACCACAGCAGCACTTCTCAGGCACCTGTCTCTCCAAGCATGGGTAGGTATAGTGCTGTCTCCGCATGCTAGCAGGTAACAGTAGCTCTGAGCGCCACAAGATGCTCTCCTTAATCTCAAGGCAGGTGCTAGTTAAAGGGCCGAATGGTGAAATGTTGAATGTCACCATTAACTCTCTTATTGCTGATCATTTAACCAGAGCAGGGGTTTGCAAAGTGTGTTCAGCAGAATGAAAAATATAAAGACTGAGTTATGGTGGAGTTGGGAAGGAATGTGGAGCTCTTAGAATTAAAAGCTTGGAAACCCCCTCAAGCATCTAGATTGGTAGAATTTAAGGCCAGAAGGAGCCATCAATATAATCTAATCTGACCTTGTGGATAGCCCACGCCAGAGAATTTCACTCTTTATTGTGCCCAGTCGCTTGTGTTTGATTAAAGCATCTTCCAGCAAGGCAGCCAGGTTTGATCAGAAGACACCAGCAGATGGAGAATCCACCGCTTTCCTTGGCGGTTCGTTCCAGTTGTTAATCACTGTCTCTGTTAAAAACTTGTGCCTCAATTTCTAACTTGCCTGGCTTCAGCTTCCAGCCATTGCTTCTTGTTCTGCCTTTCTCTGTTAGCTTAAAGAGCCCTTTGCTACCCGCTCCATTTTCCTCATAAAGGTGGCTATGCACTGTAATCATCACCTCTCAGTCTTCATTTTGATAAGCCAAAAGAGTGAGCTGTAAGTCTTGCCCTATCAGGCACTTTCTCCAGCCTTCGGATCATTTTTGTGGCTCTTCTCTGCATCTTCTCCAGTTTTTCAACATCCTTTTTAAAATGTGGCCCCCAGAACTGGCCGCAGTACTTGAGTATTGTTCCCACTAGTGCCGTATCCAAAGGTAGCTCCATCCCTGCTCCAGGTCACAGTGGCCCTCAATTGCCAAGCATCGCACTGGGAGCTCATGTTGATTTGTAGGTGTTCTGGGACAGTGGGTGGAGCTGAGCACCAACATGTCCCCTATACCTGACCACCATAGATTCCTCCTAGCCAGGCCTGAGTACTAGTTTGCTCGTGCGCCCTGCATGATTGTTATACACTGCGTTGTAATAATGCAGCCTGTGAAATCTCTGTGTCTGCAGCTCCCTTCTGGTTATCCTTTGTATATCACTATTTAGCTTGTTTGTCATAGAGAGTGGCTGTTTCCTGAAACCCTTTTCTGATTTGCTTCTGCTCTGTTTAACTTTCAACTGCCTGTAAACATTACTGGCTGAATTACAGCCCTTCCATATTCATGCACCAGTTTCACCATTTTCAAAGGAAAATAGTCAGAGTGCCAAGATTGTCCCCACCTAGTGGCCTAATTAAATGCCAAGACAAGTATGTTGCTTACATATTTTTTAGGTCAAAGCTGAACTTGGTCTGTTTTTTGTTTATTTCTCTAAACACAAGACATAAGGCTGATCTTGTGGTTAAAAGACAGGACTTGTGAGGTCTAGACTCCATTCCCAGCTCTGCCACAGACTTCCACCAGTTACGTCACTGCTTTGTTTCCCCCTGTGTAAAACAGGGATAGCTAATCCTTCCCTACTTCTGAAGTGGTGGGTGACTTAGAGATGACATGGAGCCTGACTGGAGACCTGGGTTCCATTCCAGATTCTGCCACTAACCTCGAACAAGCCTCTATGCCTCAGTTTCCCCCATCTGTACAAGGGCACCAGTCCTTGTCTTTCTTTTTGAGATCTAGCAGCGAGATGCACTAGAAGCTAATTATTATGGAACTGGTAAATGGAAGATGCTCTAAAATTAATAGTTCTTTGCTCGTTTAAAACTGCCTGGTATGAAGATGACCTTTTTAGGAATATAGGACTAGAAGGCGCCTACAGGGTCATCAAATCTAGTCCCTGCTATCACAGCCAACCCCATCAGAGAATCTTGGTCAGAAACGTTGAGCTCCATCTTCAAACTAGTTGGAGCAGGGACAAATAATCTTCCTATTGAAAGGCTGTTCCAGAACCTCATTCCTCTGGTTAGAAATCTTCCTTTTTAAATGCTTTTTCCTCTGGCTAGTAGAGAAGAGCATTAGATCCGGTGAAACCCATGCTGCAGCATGTCCCCACTTGTCCACCAGTAATGCTACACCCCGGTGCTCTGCAGGGACTCTGACATCCAAACTAGTGTGACAAAAAGGTGCGAGAGAGGCTCAGTTTAGCCACCGTTCAATAAAAGCCTAATTATTGCAACTAATTCCTGTGGCCTGCGAGTATTTACGGTATACATGTTTGGTGCAGTCCTCTGGCTGCTGGCGAGCTGCTTTGGGCATCCCAGTTTGATTACGTGCATTAAGGTGTGTCTACATGCTACATAGACAGACAACTGATGTAATGTAGACTAACCGATGCCTTTCCCTCCACAGCAGGAAGCATGTATCCCTCCTACCTATTGAACTGGCTACCCTAAAATTTCAAGATTAATAGTTTTTAAGGCCAGAAGGGACCAGTAGATCATCTGGTCTGACCTCCTGTATGGCACAGGCCAGACAGTGTTACCCCTGCACTGAGCCCAGACACTTGTTTGACTATAGCATCTTCCAGAAAGGCAGCCAGGCAGATTTGAAGACAGTCCATCACTTCCCTTGGCAGGTTGCTCCAATGACTAATCACCTGGGCTGTTAAACATTTATGCCTTATTTTCCATTTGAATTTGGCTGGCTTCAGCTTCCGGCCATTGGTTCTTGTTCTGCCTTTCTCCGCTAGGTTAAAGAGCCTGTGAGTATCCTGCATTTTCTCCCCATAAAGAGAAACCATGATTGAGTCACCTCTTGATCTTCTCTTTGATAAGCTAAGTAGATTGAGCATTTTAAGTCTCTCACTCTAAGGCATTTTCTCCAGCCCTGGAGTCAGACGTTTCCATGCCTCCTTTTTACATCACCTCCAATTTTTCAACATCTGTTTTAAGATGTGACCCCCTGAACTAGACGGGTCTCCCCAGTGCTGTATACAGAGGTGAAATCCCCTTCCTGTTCCTACTCCCCCTTTGTTTATACAGCCAAGGGTTACATTAGCCCTTTTTGCCAAGCGTGGCACTGGGAGCTGCTGGTCAGTTATTTGCCCACTGTGATCCCTGAATCCTGTCCAGAGTCACTGCTCTCCACAATACAGGCCCCGCTCTCTAGGCACGGCCTGTATTCCTTGTTCCTAGATGTGTGACTTGCATTTGGCTATATTAAATACCAAGCAGGAAACCGTTAGGCCAGAGCATTTCAAAGGCTGCCATTAGTGGAAGTCCAGACCAAAGAGGTGCCTGAGGATATTTTGGCTCCACCCTGCCATTGAGAATAGGAGCCTGCTACTTACTCAAAGTGACTCCTTTAGCTCCAAGGGTAGGGGTTGGTGCTGAAGGTCTGGGGTTCAGTCCCACTGGAAGTAAACAGGCCCAGTGTGTTACACAAACAGGCATGGGGGAGGAACTATTCCCATGCCTCCAAGCACCAAAGGACTGTAATGTTCAAGTGTCTCTAGGCTAAGTCTCTCTACTATTTTATTGTGCAAACAGCAGTGTAACTTTCACTCCGGGATCTTGGAGAGCTTGACAAACAGCAATTGCTCCAGCCTGGCGGCACGCCTATTACTTGGATATTACCCAGCTGAAAGATGGGGAAATTCGGGCTCTTTGAAAGTCCGACTTATGCCTCAGTGAAAATCCCAGCTGCAGTGACTTCCTCATGGTCATACAGAAAGTCCGTAGCAAAGATAAAAATAGAACCCAGGCATCCAGCCCCTCAGTCCCCTGCTGCCACCACTAACAGTTATAAGAAGGAGGCCATATCTCGTGGCTAAAGCAATGGACTGGGTAGTAAGGTGTGGGTTGCACTCTCAGCTCTGCCACAGACCTAGGGAAGCTGCTTAACCCCTCAGACCTCTGTTTTGTCTCCGTAACATGGAGACAACCCCTGCCTCCCATGGATGCTGAGTTCCTCAGTGCCATAATACTTTAAGTTCAAGGAGCTGGGGTGAGAGGAGAGGTGATGGTGGAGGACAAAGCTGGTAAAGAGCTAAGTGCATTATCATCATGACCTGCATTCCAACTCTGTAGCTTTCAGGGTGGTTATTCATGGGAACCAAGTGTAGAAAAATCCCATACAGGCCTGCTCTCTCGCTCCTGACCCAAGTGACTAAGTTGTGAAAGCTTCAGTGATGCTGACTGAAGCTCTTTCAGGAACTCCGTAGCGATAGTTTTCTGCGTGACAAAGCTGTATGGTTTCCCAAAAGATTTCATAATGATGGATTCCTGCAGCAGCCCCGGGTACATCAGGAACTCCTGGGTTTGCAACATATCATAGATCTTCCTTTGGAAGTTGTGGCTTGTATTATATGTTTTCCCTTTCCCTCTGTGGTGCATGTGAGGAAAGTGAGGTTATTACTCCAGGGTGGTTTCTAAACTTAGCGGGATGGGGAGAGGATTCTGAACAATCACAATTCACGTTTGCAGTCCTAGTCAATCACTTACCTTCCGGGCTGATGTGGGGCGGCTTACTGTGTGCCTTAGGCCAGAGAAGTGTAATGCATGAGGTGGCCTGGGTTATGTCACCTGAGTAGTAATTTTCCCTGAATTTGCAATCATGTCTTGGAAGTGACCTGTGACTTCCTCCATGGTAATCTTAGGTATCTCTTGGCATTGTGGCAAGAAAACTCTTGCTCTGTCTAAACAGCTTCAGAACTCCTAGATTTTGTTCATCTGGGAATAGACATGGGCATGGATTGGAGATTGGTAGATGATCGCCGCTTGGAGAGGAGATGAAAATCAGGTGTCCATGCTGAACTAGTGAGATCCACCTTCAGTACTATTGATCGTAAGGCGGCGGTGACTCTTGTAGATGAGTAGATATTGCAGTAGATGAGCCTGCTTTTGGCTATTCCTTTCCATCCAAGGGTATTTGGAACACGCTTCTTTCTCTCTGAGGGTGCAGTCATGAAAGGCTGTCAAACGATCCCATCTACCTCCCCCATTGCTCAGTGTATATATGGGCTGTGAAAAATGTGGTAGATATTTGTAGTATTTTATGAAAATGATGTCCTTGTTTGTTTGCTCTTGTGTTGGGGGTTATGGGATCATGAGGGGTAAATTCCAGCGGATGCTGAGGGCTTGTCAACCCAGGGAAATAGCCCACAATAGCTGTCGTGCACAAGCTTCCCATGTGAACCTTCTTATCCCATGTTCGTGCCTTGTGTGGTAGTGGATTAAGCTAAAGTGCACAAAGGCACTCGTAGTGCGGAATAAGAATGCCCATAAAGGGAGTTAGCATGGAACCAAATTCACACACTAGCTATTCCACACAAACACCTCATCTAGACGGACACTAGCAAGCACATAGGCAGATCAGAGTAATGCTTCCTATTCCCACCTATTCACTGGTAGTTACAGAACAAAACAGAGAACCTACTGCTGTGAAGTCCAACCATGACCTCCTGGTGAATAACCCAGCTTGGACCAGGACCAGGAGTCCACGGAAGAAAAAGGAATTTTGAAATGAGGTTTATGAATGGGATTCTATGACAGGGTTGACTGCGATAGCAGCAGACTGGACTTTCGTTACCCAGGAGGGCCCTTGCTGTTCTGTCCTATGATCTTATGAATGACAGTCTGCCTGTGACTCTTGGATAGAGAGAGAGGGTCTGCAGAGAGATGCAGGCTGAACCTCAGACTCAGAAGAGGTGGCTGGGACACCCAGCTAAAAGAGCAAGGAAAGGATACAGATTGGGTGAGAGAAGATGCGTATAGGTGCTTATTGCTTTAACCCTATTTCTCTCAGCTTAAGTTTCTATGAATCAATAAATCATACTTGGTTTTGATGAAGCTATCCTGAGTCACTGCTGATTCTTATTGGTCACAAGCTCCCATAGAGAAGTCTATAGCCAGACCCAAACTCAGTTGGGCTGGCTGAGGTTATATGGTTGGTAAACAGGGAGTATTGTAGCCTGGTGATCTTCTCTAAAGTGGGGTGAACCTCAGGGTTCCATTCTGGGAGAAGTGCAGGTAGAAGCACTTGAAAGACATGGAGAGAGCAAGAGAGATCCCTGGGGCAGCTCATTCCAAACTGTAATGTGGGGCTGATAGGGGACTGAACTTCAATGGCAGCTGGGCAACTCTGAAAACCAGGCCACTTCTGAGCTGGCTAACTAGAGACACCCAAGTCTGAAGCTTTTATCCTTTGCTTCTGAAAACCAGAACAATGCACTCTTGCCCCCACCCCTCAAATCCTGCCTGATCCGTTTGGGGGCAGCACTAATCGTTCTTCTGACTAAGACGTCTTCTGTTAACTCTCCAAATGCTGGGAGCTCGAGGACAGTATTGGGTCAAGGTTAGGGTGCATCTGCTCAACCTTATCTCCCTTTTAACAGAGCTTTTTGCCTGGGAATTGCCTTTGTTTGTTTTTTAACTTTTTCCAGAGCGTGTGGAAATACATGCACCAGCAGTTCCCATGTAAGTGCAGAATATATGCAACTGTACTTAGCATTTGTGAGGTTCAAAGAGGCTGCGGGTTTGGAGTTCCCTTGTGCTGGCCTCTTATCTGTCGCAGCAGCTGTGCAGATAACAATAGATATTCCCACATTGCTGCTTCCATTTCCAAAACAACTTTGTCTTTCAAGCAGTGTGACCTTTTTAGAGCCACAGGAGCTAAGTGGAACCCAATGTGTTTCCTCAGTCAGCACCTGATGTGTTTTCTGTAAGCTGGCAGCAGGTCCTTACCCAGTTTCTCTCATCTTTGCAATAAAGCTAGTCCTCCCTGAACCCCCTGCACTTACCTGAGCTCTGGCATGTGCTACTGTTACAGGTGCATTCATCTATGCAGATGAACAATGCGTTGTGGATGACTTACCATGTGCCTGGTACACATGCAGCATCTCAAGAGGCTTCTCTTTGCAATTAACCAAATCTGGCTCCACCTGCCTTTTATTCCTCTTCTGCTTCTTTATTGCCAACTGCTAGAGATTGACATGGGCTTGGTGGGATGTAAAGTACGGGATTGCTCTTGGGAAATCTGAGTTCAGTTCCTGGCTGTGCTACAGATTAGGGCCCTGGGGCAGATCTCCCCTAAATTCCCAGCGGTGGTGACCCCCACCTTTCTTAATAGAACATGGTAACTTGTTACACGTTCATCTGGTCTGGCCTCCTTAGCTTGTCCATAAATAGCACAGACCTAACCTTTTAAACTGGTCCTGGCAAAAAGTTAGAGTGGTGGCTCTGACGTCAGGTCAAAGGTTGATCAGGAGAGAACTTTAAGAGGCTTCATGCTGCTGAGAGTTGGGTCAGATCGTTCGGCAAAGAGGCGCCGGTTCCCTTTTTTGTGGTATGGGTGCAGGTTAACATCTGTTGCATTGAAGAGGGCAAGGTGCTCAGATCCTATGGTGATGGAGGTCGGACAGTTGGAGAAAGGAAAAGCTGTGAGGCCTCAAGCTGGGTTTCATGTCGGTTTGAACTCGGCTCTGAAAGAGTCCTAGGTGGGACCATCTGCCCTGCAAACTATTTTTTGTCCTTCTGACCCATTTTTTCCCCCCTCCTCCTTTTTGGTCGATCTGCTGGCTTCCTGTCTAGTAGCAATGCTTCTGGCGGGCTTCTATCTCAGTGACGTAGCCTGGAGAGTGAAGGTGGTGCTGTGAGGGACGCTGGAAATCATCTGTTTCTTCCTTCCATCCTTCTATTTCCCCTTCATCTCTGAATGAGGAAGATGCTGCCTTAGGTGTGTCCTGGGGCTTTGTTACTCATCAAGTGTGGATCTGAGAAGTTAGCAAAGTAATCACGAAGAACTGCAAGTGAGAACTTGGATCTGACAGAAATCTAGGGATGCACAACTACAAAACCATGGCATTTAAGTTACTGTGGTCTAGTGGCTGAGCCTCTGGGTTGGTCTTGAGCAATAGGGATTCATCCTGCCATTGTGTAGTATTTGAGCATCTTGCCCCTGTGGGGTAGGGAAGTCTTGTTACTCCCATTATACAGATGGGGAAACCAAGGCACGGAGGGGAAGTGATTTGCTTAAGCTCGCCCAGCGGCAGAGCGGGGACTAGACCCCAGACCTCCTAGCTCCTCGTCAAGTGCCTTAACACAAGATCCTCAAATCCACTCCAGCGCCAGTAGACCCGGGGGATTTCCCCGTTGCCTAGAGATGAGACGAACGCTTCCTCCATATTGCCATTTATTGATGCCATGCAGGCCCCTGCACTTTACTTTAGGATGACAGCATTTCCCAGCACAGGGTTTTCCTTTTGCTCCGGCCACTGCTCCCAGAGTATTCACAAAGGGCTTGCCATGAAAGGAACCCTGGCAGGAAGGTATCCCCATCTACTGCTTCTTGGGCCGCCACAGTGGGCGACCATTGAGAGACAGCAGTGGCAGACGCTCCCCTAGGGGTTCACACGGAGGAGTTACTGCTGTGTCCTGATAAGAGTCTGCCAGCCACATGCACAGCTCTGCTCCTGAGAGCAAACAGGGGTGGTGCCCGTCTAACTAACGGCACTGCTCCGAGATTGGCACTTCCAGTGCTCCCCGGCAGGAGGGGCCTTTCTGCAGTCACCTCTCTGGTGGCTGAGGAGTGATGCACTCTCAGATGGCCTTTTCATATGCAAGCTGGAAAGCACTCGCTGGCGCCTCCAAGGTTGTAGTGTCCATCTGAGGGAGGTGCCCAGTCCTGGGGCTTTGTCCTTGGAGAGGAGGCAGGGTAGAGGTGGCTGGAGCCCAAGGCCCAGCTTTCCCTCCATGAGCAATGGACATTGTGGAGTGAAGAGTTCCATTTACCATGTGCTAATTGGACAGCTGGGAAGGAGGCTTTCCTGCCTCCAGAGGGAGGTGCAGCTGTACCTGGCCTGGGCAGAAAGATCCCTGTGGTTATTCACTATCCTTAGCCCAGAAGGCAGCATCGCTGGCAGTGTCAGTCCGTCTCAGCCCCCTGGCACCTGGACCTGGTCCCCACCGCTCTCGTGGAACATGTTTGAACCGCGACGGAAGTGTCTGTTTATCTCCCCTGCACTAAGTTTGGAGTCTTCATTGCTCTCTCTGCCCCTAGAAGCGCACTGGGGCTGTGAGCACTATAGCCCATTTCCCAAAGTGGTCCTTTGGCCAGAACCAGCCCTCAAGGTTGACCCTAGGCTGTCCTGCCATTTGAAAGCATTCTCCAACAAGAGTCAAAAGGAGAGAGCGCCTCCTAGCCTGCCATTTTCTAATGTGCCTCTCTGGGTCTCTAGTGGAAAGGTTATGTAGCTAATGTCAGAGCTCACTGCCTGGGGACAGAGGTGGCCACATTGGAGGACAATTGCATGCGTCCTAGTGGAAGATCTACTAGGAGTTTTTTCCCTTTGCTCCAATCTCTGGTCCCTCCAGTACAGAGAATGGAGTTAGTGGATGAAATTTTCAGAGCACCCCAGTGATGTGCTCTTGAAATGGGACTTGTGCTCCTAAGTCACTTCAGCGTAGTTGAAAACTCCACTCAGTCTTTGTACGTAGGCAGTCTCCCTCCGCAGGTCCATACTGCCATTAGAGTCCCACAGGAATGGATCTTAGGACTTTAATAGGAGGGAAAAGAGGAGAGTGTATCTGAACTACCTGAAGGTTTCCTTTCTCTGCACAGTGAGGTCCACAGACCCAGAATGTTGCTACAGGATCTGGTGCAGGGTTTGGCTCAGTGGAGAAACGCGACTGTTTCTGTTGAGCTGTGCAGTACGTAGCTGTCTTGAGTTTTTCTGGAACTTTTTCAAGTTTTTGTGTGAGGATTCTGTCAGTCAGCCAAGCAGGTAACTTCCACAGAGCAGGAAGGTCTTTGGGGCCTGGGCTGCACCCCTTCCTGGCAGTGACTGGCAGGTCAGGTTTCCCCCCAAAGCTACAGACCCACTGTAATGTGGGTGTGGAGCTGATTGCTCAGTGAAAGGAGATCTCCCGACTTCTCTGGGACAGATCAGGCAGTTGGTAAAGTACAAAGTGTCTCTCACAATGGGCGTCCTTTGAAAGCTATTTTCAAAGATTCTTTAATGTGTGGCCTGCACTTTACCACCCCCTGCTCGCGACAGCACACAGACAGTGCAAACCAGTGAAAATCACTGGTAGCCAAAACCCCCATTACCCAAAGCTTTGGCATGGCCCCCCGAGACCTGGCTCTGGGTAATTTACCTGTGTGTTGACCTATGTGCCTTCTGTGCATTTAGTGCGGCCCATCGATGTTCTGGCCAGAAGGCCTGTTCTTTTCTAATCTGATCTCCTACATATCACAGTCCATAGCATCTCACCCTGTAACTTCTACATCAAGCCTAGAATGGCCAGAGGCTCAGGCTGAATGGAACAGGTTTGAGTTGCCTTCAAAGATCATAAGTTCAAGGCAGGTCAGTGCAGTGTTGCTCGACTCCCCCATGAGCTTCCTTTCCCTTTCCCTGAGCACTGTTTGCATTGCAGGAGGCTGGATGGGCCAGGCACATAGCTGGGAAAATATTTGCATCACAGAAATGCACAAGGGCATGTAGACCGCCTTGGGGAGTGTCTACTCCAACCTGCTTGTAGCCCAAAGAAGTGCAAAGCTCTGAAGAGCTGCCTCCTGGCCCCAATGGAATAGGAAGCCATGAGTGGATTGCATCTGTCACAACCTCTGATTCCCTGTTTAGCTTCAGGAATGCTTCATCTCTTCCTGCATCTCCCAGCTGCTCCACCCTGTTTCTGACACTTTCTCTTCTCCTGACAGGTTGTTCAGCTTGACCCTGAAGAAGCTTATCATGTTGAAGGAGATGGACAAGGACCTAAACTCGGTGGTGATCGCTGTGAAGCTGCAGGTCAGTGTGCCCAGTCAGCGGCCTGAAGGTGGTGTGTTTTGCACATGGGAGTAGGGTGGGAGGCGTTCCAAGCTAAATAGTCACTGCTGGATTCCCAGATCTCCTGCTGACTTTTTCCCCACCTGGTGCCTCAGTTTCCCTATCTGAAAATGAGGCTAACTATGCCCACCAGTGTAAAGCACACTGCGATTGACAGATGAAGAGCTCTATGTAAGACCTAGATAGGTATAATTTAGGGGAAATCTCTAACATGCGAGGTCCTTGCCCTCCAGAACTATCTGCCCTCCAGGCAATCTCTCCTCCCCCAGAACTGGAAAATGCTGACAAGGGGCTGCTACAATGAGGTGGGCTGTGTGTGTGTGTGGGGGGGTGTAACAAAGCAGCAGGGGGTGGGAGTGAGTTGACATTATTCATGCAGTGAGGAGCAGCCCAGCAGGGCAAGGATGTAAATCAAACCAGAATATTTAAAGAGCAATTTTCTCTAAGGTGTCATGAAAGAGGCAGGTCCTAGGAGGGACTTGACTGATGGGCAGAGGAATGGCCTGGGTGAGGACCCCCATGCAGACCTGGTGTGTGTGTGGTGGGGGGAAGTGACCAGACAGGCTGTTGAGTGGAGAGGACAGGCAGGCAGGAAGCAGAGTGACTAAGTGAGCGATGGCGGTGTTCTGCAGAGTCAAAGGTAGTGGTGGAGAAAGGGGAGCCAGTGACGGGGTCAGATCAGGCTCGTGATCTTAGCAGCTGCACTTTTCCTGGTGGTGGAGTGGGACACGGGACGTGTCAGGGAGCCCAGAAGGGAGGAGGTTACAGCATCCAAGCCAGAAGATGAGGACCTGGGTGGGATCATTAGCAGTAGAGAGTCTGGAGCCGAGATGAAGCAGCAGCAAGACTTCCTCTGTGCACCCAGCCCTTGGGACAGAGATGGTGTTGGGGAACGCTAGGAGGTCAGTGTTGTCCCTGCTCCAGTTAGGTGAATGCTGTTACAGATGTAACTTGCTGTGGTCTTTCTGGTAATCCTCTTGCATTGGGCGCATGAGGAATGAATGTCGGCCCATCCACTGCTTACTGATCTGCTAACGTTATGTAAACCCTGCACCATCAATAAAATGTATAACCCGAGCTGTCGTCGTGCATCTTTCTCTGCCAGTTTCGATGTCTGCAGCTCTACATCAGGTGATGCCCGGGAGCTCTTCCTTCCCACTCCCCCGTAATGAGTCTCACTAAAAGCTGTTGCTCTTGCTTACCGTTCAGGTTGTCAGCTTTGCAAGAGATCATTGGCATGCTTGACACACATTCCCTACCGCTGTCTCTCTCCCCCGTTGTCTGAGAGAGCCAGCCTGATCCAGATCTCTGGCTGTGATGCCCTGTGGGGATTCCTTGGAGAGGAGGTTGAGGGCTGAATCACTTTTGGTTTATAAGTGCAGCTGCTTTCTGTGTTTGAAAGGGCATGAAGAAATTAATCCCTCCTTTCAGGAGCTCAGGGGGTTTAATTCAGGCAGTGTCACTGTGTCTGCAGCCCTTTAGCTAGGACACTTTTGGGTGCTTAATTACGGGGGAGAAATGGGTGCCCTCGGGATTTCCACCACACATTACACTCTGCACACTTGAGCCATCAAAACGAGAATCCATTCACAATATATTGTCCAGAGCTTCACAATCGACCTTTCCCTCTTCTAACATAGTTGGTGTTGCTATCATTAGGACCCAGAGTTAACGTTCTAGTCTGAGAAAGTGGGGCAAAGTCTCACCTCCTATTGCTGTGGTTTTAGGCTCTTGCCAGGCTTGTGCAGCTTGGACTCGCGCTGGGTTTGTAGAACTGATGAATGAAATTGTTTTTAATTGTTCACTTTATTAATGTAACTTCATAAGTAAAGTTTTATGAATAAAACAATATTCATTCATAAAACCGGTTACCCCAATAACTGGCTAATTAACAGTTAAGATGCTTGTTAAGAGCCATAGCTGTTCAGTCAGCTGCCTTTGTAAGTTTCACTATCAATCCAATTCCTGCTTAAATCACTGAGACTTGCACTGTTTCAGTATTGTAACTTCTGTTCACCATTTATTACACTTGCCTACAGTGTAACTTCTGTTCACTGTTTGCCATCCATTATACTTGTCTATATTCTAACTTCTGTTCACTGTTTGCCATATTGTAATTCAAACCCCATTTTAAAACGCTTACTCCATTTTGTAAGGGCTTGCTGCAACCTTCATTTTTGCAAACCCTGCTGTAATCTTATTAGTTTAGTTTAAATGTGTAAATAAGGTATGTATAAATAATAAAATCAACCTCCAGCCCCAGCCTGTCCTAATTAAATAAAGTTCAAACACCAACGGCTAAAAATGCAAACAAAAGCCCTAACAAAGTAAAAAAAAAAATCCACCCTAAAAATAAGATACAATAAAAACAAAAATCAAAGCCCGGTCCGAGGCTGAAAGTCATGTCTGCAATTGATGGGTGATCAATCACCAAACCCAGAGGCAGCGTGACACAGCAAAACCTATAAACTCTAAATTCAAACTAAAGCCTACAAAAAAAATGGGTAAAATAAAAAACTTTGGAGGAGGGTAACATTCTGCTGCCAACATGGAAGGGCATCGGTGCATGCCCAACAAAAACCCAGCTCGTCCTTGTGCCTGGCTTTCCGGGCTAGTTAGCCGCCACAAGCTACGAACCCAAGCTGCAAACTCAAGCCACAGACTCAAGCAGAACTGGTAACTATGCAGCAGCTGCAGAACATCTGATGAATGTGTGTGTGTATAAATGTGTGTGTGTGTTTATAGATATTAGGTATAATGTGTGTGTATTAGAATTAAAATATTAGTTATTGGTCATAAATCAAATTGTTATCATAATAAATGTGGCATCTTTGTCTTAACCCCTAAAACAATCCTGTATAAGTTTGTGGAACAACAGGTTCACACTCTGAAGTCGCCTGCATCTATAAGAACTGGAGGATGTGGGTTCTGTTCCCGCTTCAGATCCTGCCCTTCGAGGCCTTGAGCAGGTCATTTATCTCACCTTTTTGTGCCTTACCTTCCCCATCTGTCAAGGGGGCTCCTGACTGCCCCCTTTGCAAAGTGCTCTGAAATCTTTGGGTGCACAGCATGTAGAACTACAGCCAAACTAAAAACTGTATCTGCAGCTTTATTGGCCAAGCCCACCCAGGTCTTACACCCAGCTCAATGGCACTTCTCTGTTGGCCTGCATTGCGATAGCTTCTGAATGCTACATCCAATAGATTCCAAAATTCCAGGGAGTGTTCTCGGCATCCATGGACAGAACCCTTTGATTTTGTGAAAATCAGAAAAACCGAATGGAGGAAATGGGAGACACACGGCTTTAGGAAAGAAGAAAATTCACTTAATCTTTTTCTGGAGAACTTTTCTGATCAGGTTCTGTACAGAGAGAGAGCCGAAGCAAACACACGAGTGGTATGGTTCCTGGAGCTTGGCTCCAGGACAAACACAGACACATGGTGCCTGGAAAGTCAATCATAAGCTAGGGCTTGGGACCAATGCTAGCAGGTATGAGGTCTCCTCTCAGAAGATGATGATGGCCATAAAGGAAAACAAATGGTGTGCCAGAGAAATTATCCAAGTCCTATTGGAGCAGATGCAGAATTCTGATCTCCTAGACAGGCATGCTTCAGAGATCCTGGCTGTCTATGATTACTATGCAGTAATTCTGGGTATTCCCTTCACATCTCACCTTGTCACATCCAGTGGCAGAGATCTAGCTCCAATTGTATATTCTACCCCTTCCCCCCCCCCCCCGCCCCCCCACAACTAGAGAATGCAGAGAATCAGTTTTTTTTTAAGGGATCTTCCTCATTTGGTTCAGGGAATGAGAACCAGAATGAGAGAACCGCATCCACCAGCTGGACCAGAGTGATTCATTGAGGTCTCAGAGCTTCCATGGATAACAGACCTGTTCTGGTCGCGACAGTCAGCGTGTCTGATTGTGTTTTTCCTAGTGTGTATGAAAACCCTATCAGCCTTTCCCTAGAGAGAAACTCTCCTGTCCTGGGCAGAGCAAAGTTGGCTATCTCTCTGTACGTTGCCCACCAAGGGGGAGATGAACACCAAGACTTCCGCGGCAGAAGTCGGATTAGCAGAGTAACTCCTACACCCAGAAATATCTCTAGTTGTAAACCAATTTGGTGGGCTGGTGATCAACTGCCTTGCATCTGGAAACTGTAAATAAAGTGCCCTGCAGCCTCTCTGTATCAGAATGTAAGGTGGTGAATGACATCTTGCAAAACTGGGTGAGGTCCCTGCTTTGTTTTCCTACCTATGGCACTGCTCCCCAGGGCAGTACAAAAGCTCGTGAGGAGATAGAGGTGGGGATACTGTTTTATGCCTTTCTGGCTGAAGAGGCAATGGCACTCGGGCCTGATTAACTGAGTGTTGGATCGTCACTTGTCTTTAGCTCACAGAGGAGGTCTGCTATTGCAAGACCAATCCCCCATCTATGACAAGACAGGTTTAAAGAAATACAGGCTGAAGTGACCATTGCCCCCAGGCACCCCGAAGGAGAGCTCAGCAAACAGAATGTATTCTGCTGGCTGGGTGCAAAGTCCCTGGTTTAACTGCCATGCTAACCTGGTGAAATGTAACCTTGAGAACCTCCCTGAGAGCGTTATTGCGAGTGTCCAAGCAAAAAGGTCAAGTCTCTGCAGTGTAATGTTCTCAGCATGTTCAAGAAAGGACGTTTTGTGCAAGTCCCAATATTAAATGCTTCCTTAGAGCATCAGCTTTATTCCAACCTGCAAAGTGGTAGGCCATGACCTTGGATCCTATCTCTGCTCCTGACAGCACTACCCAGACTGACGCCCTGTGCAGGTGGCGTCATACTTCCTGTCCAGTAGAGCAGGCCTCTCAGTGTTTGAAGTTGGGAGCTTTCTCTAACGAGACCCCGTTTTGTTCTTTTAGTGTAGAGAAGTCATTTCATTCCCTACATAAATTGAAGAAATAGTCCTCCTTCCAGGAGCGCCGCCAGCTTTTCTGCCGCCCTAGGCGGCGGAAGGTCCTGCCCTGAAATGCCACCCCCCACAGAGGCGGCGGAAGGTGCTGCCGCTGAAATACCGCCGCGGTCACCGCCCCCCAAATTGTAGGGCCCTAGGCGAGCGCCTAGATCGCCTAATGGGTTGCACCGGCCCCGCCTCCTTCGGGTAAGCATCCAAATCCAGTCCCTAGGAGCACAGACGGTCAAACGGCAGAGTAGTGATGTCTCCTGTATTGAGACTGGCTGGACAGCCACATGGTCATCAATATGTAAGTTTGTCAACTTCTGCATCCTAGCCAGTGCAAGAAGTCTTCTCCATCCCTTAGTGCTCAGGGGAAAATGGAGGAGATATTATCTACCAGGTTTTCGATGTCTGTACTTAAAGGATGATCCTGCTTCCCACTCTGGGGGCACGCTGCTCTGAAAATCCCAGTGTAGCAGATCTGGTGCCTGGAAAGTCCATCATAGTCTTGCCATGAAGAAGTATAAGAACATGTATGCTTGCTTACCTGAGAAGTTCCTTTCTTCAAGTAATAAGGTCCACAGATCCAGCCCACCCAGGAGACAAATGAATCATCCAGGCTAGAGATGGTAATTGACATCCAAGGATTAGGATTTGTTGTCTCTGAAGTTTCCCATGCTCTGAAATAGGAGAAATTGTGCTTTTTCCTCAAAGTATATTTACCACAGTCAGTTTTCTAAATTACAAAGTCTGAATGATCCTGGCTGTGAAAATTCTTGGCTGCAGGAGACTTCATGTAGTGGGGTATTCCCCTGCTGCCAGTGACTGTCAGGCCTGGTTCTGCAAGTACCCATTGTAATGGATGTGGGGACCTTGTTGCTCAGTAAAAGGGAATTTTCAAGTAAGTGCAAATACATTTTTTTCTGTTTTTTCATCTTCCAAATTCTTTGCAAACATTAACTCTCACAGCCTGCCCCAGGAATACCATCCCCCGCCTTCCATGGATGTACAGAGATGGCAGGACAAAGTCTGGGGGAGAGCCAGGATTGGAAATGGAGTTGCTGATCCCAGTTCTGTGGCCTCTTTCTAGGAGCAATAAACTTCCTAATGGTCAGATCTGCTAGGCTGGGGAATAGTCTCTCCTAAGAAACATCCCATGAGATGAGGCAAAGCCTTAGAGATTTGCTCCAACTCTCTCCCTCCTTTACAGTATCTTCACCTCTGCTCCACTCCACATCTTCCCCTTCTTCCGGGTTCTTCCCTGCCCCGTGCCCCCTTCCCTTCAGTGTCCCTTCACTGCCATTACATAGTTCACTCTGCTTGTGTGTTACATCCCTTCACCCTGCGTTTGGTCTGTTAGATTGTCAGCTCTTCAAGGCAGGGACCATCTACCCCTCTGTACAGCGCCTAGCACATTCTTGGCTGACCCTTCGGCACTACTGCAATAAACAGGATTACTAACCATCATCAAAGTGGAAGCCACGCTGCGTTGCTGGGGGCAGATGGGGCTAATCTAGCAGGTGTAACTAGTATGACTATGAGTATGAGTCTTTCCTCCAGCAGCCTAGCAGTGATTTGGAGAGAGACCTAGAGACCGCAGTGGCCCTCCAAAGAGCACTGCAGTACGGGACAAACCAGCATTGCATCAGGGGCTTTTCCAGCAGCTCCCGTTGGACCAGGAAACTCTTCAGTCCACATTTCCTGTGTAAGGCAAAGAGGGAAACAAATATGTCAGGCCAAGAGCTCATCTGTCTAATCACAGGAGTGGGGGGATGACCTGCTCCATCCTCACTCCTACCAGAGAGCCCTATGCATTTAATTAAAAATTTATCCCAGTGTGAATTAGTTACAGCTGAGATGATGTGCTTTTATTACTGACTTGACAGCTGGGGGTTTTAACCCTTCCCCTCCGGGGTTTCCATAGACCGTACAAATGATCCCACGTCATAGCAACGCCCCCGCCCCCCGCTGCCACACCTCACCATAAGTCCTTACCAACCAGTGCTAGGGGGGTTTAACCCAGTATTTTGTGTCCGGTCTAAAGAGAGCTGTTACCAAGAGAGTGTTTCCTTTTATTGCTGTCTGCTTCCTGCTGTTTCCTTATCATGTTCCTCATTGTTAATAACTTGAGTTTATTAGGTTTTCATGCAGAAGAATTTCAAAGTGCTTTAGGGACTATATATAGCTCACTCTGCCCCTGCTGAGATGCAGCCACCTCTGCAACACGCAGCAGCTATTTACCAGTGTGGATCACAGCATGCAGCAGGTCGGGGGAGGGAGCGCAGTAGCTTGCATCTGATTGCAAGTGCCAGGGGCCGAGTTGCACTTCCCCCACAACACCGCTGCCTTCGAGAGCCAATGAAGAACTTTCAGAGGAACTCTGACCTCAGGCACTCGCATCACTACCGAGCCTGGGGCCATGCTCTTGTGGGACACACATGCAAATTATTTAATGAGCTAATTAGCGTATAAGCGTAAACCTCCACTTGAAAATGTTTGTGTGAATTTGATGCAAATCCTGCCTACCCTCAGTGAGGAAGCACTGTGGGTATGGGGATTCCTAGCTCTGGGTGCAGTGTGGGGTCTGATGACTTGAGCGGTGGGTCCTGACAACAAAGCCAAGAGCCCATACCTGGCATATTCGCTCTGAAAAGCCACATGGCTCAGGGGGACAAGATCTGGGTCTGTCCTATTAGAGACCTGGCTTCTCTTTCCCAGATAGCAGTATAGGCAGCCTGCAGAAATATTAACAGCAGTCCATGGAAGCGGCAAGCCTCAAACTCATGGTCTCCTGGTTTGCAACTCAGTGCACCTTCCTCTCAGTCTAAGGGTGTCAGCTGAGGTCTGACAAGGCTGCCAAATGTGCGGGTGCCTAGTGAGATGCGAAGTGCATGGTGGGTCTCCGCTCAGGACTTTCTTTGATGAGCAAGGCCTTGAACATCTAGACAGCACTTGGAGCGCCTCACCTAAGGGCCCCTCTGCTAAGCTCACAAGCACTATCTCAGATTTGGTTGGCATTGCCTGCCTGCTGCAGGGTTTGTGCATCTGTCTTTGCAGCACCTGGTGCTGGCCACTCGCAGAGGTGGGGTTCTGAGCTAGACGGGCTGTGGGTCCAATGAATCTGGGAGCTCCTATTGTTGCTCATTTTAGGCAGCATTGGCCTGACTCCCACTACAGGTCATCAGAGGGGATAGATCCTGTAACCCTCTGTAACAAAAGCACAGGCCTCTAACACTAAAGCTAAAGCTGTAACCATATAAGCTGATAGGGGATTCAGAGATGGGAAGGCCGGAAGGGCCCATTAGATCATCTATAGGGCCCTACCAAATTTGCAGTCCATTTTGGTCAATTTCACGGTCATAGGATTTTTAAAATTGTAAAATTTGTGATTTCACCTATTTAAATCTGAAATTTCACAGTGTTGTAATTGTAGGGATCCTGACCCAAAAAGGAGTTGTGGGGGGTGGGGTGTCACAAGGTTATTGTAGGGAGGTTTGCGGTACTTGCTACCCTCACTTCTGCGCTGCTGCAGGCGGAAGTGCTGCCTTCAGAGCTGGGCAGCAGAGTGGCGGCTGCTGGCCAGAAGCCTGGCTCTGAAGGCAGAGCTGCCATCAAGAGCAGCGCAGACGTAAGGGTGGCATGGTACGGCATTGCCATCCTTACTTCTGCACTGCTGCTAGCAGGGCGCTGCCTTCAGAGCTGGGCGCCCGACCAGCAACCACCGCTCTCCTGTCGCCTAGCTCTGAAGGCAGTAAGGGTGGCAACTGCCCCTAAAATAACCTTGCCAACTCCCTGCAATTCCCTTTTATGTCAGGACCCCCAATTTGAGAAACACTGGTCTCCCCTGTGAAATCTGTATAGTATAGGGTAAAAGCACACAAAAGACCAGATTTCACGGTCTGTGGCGCATTTTTCGTGGCCGTGAATTTGGTAGGGCCCTAATCATCTGGTCTGACCTCCTGGATGGCCCAGCCCAGAGAACCCGTTCCCCCTGCACTGAGCCCAGACGCTGATGAAAGACAGCCAGGCTGGATTTGGAGACACTGAGAGATGGGGAATCCCTCCCCCCCACCCCCCACCCCCGTTCCCTTGGCAGTTTATGCTGATGGTTAATCACCCGCACTGTTAAATCTTTGTGCCTTGTTTCAGTTTGAATTTTTCTGGCTTCAGCTTTCAGCCATTGGCTCTCATGCGATCTTTCTCTGCTAGGGGTAAGAGTCTATTTTGCTGTGTGGATCAGCTCCCAGAGGGGGACATGCCACATGTACCCAAAGTCTTCCACTGTCTGCGGTAAGAGCAGGGAGCAGTTGGAGTTGGGATTCCTGTGAGCATAGTAACGCTGGGGCTTTAAAGGCGAGGCTCTGCCACCCAGTGGGTCTGTGTGCTCCGGGAGGAGTGGCTAGAGCAGGAGATACTGGGTATTATTCCTGGCTCTGCCACTGTAGTGTGTGACTTTCTCTCTGCTGGGAACGGGGAGAATCCCCAGAGCCTTCATGTCTCTAAGCAGCTTTGAGACTGGAGGAGAAGGGCTGCTCTGGTGGTCGGGGTGCTAGCATGGGACTGGGAGACCTGGACTCAATTCCCTGCTCCGACAGACTGCGTGTGTGACCTTGGGCCTCTGTGCCTCAGTTCCCCATTTGGACAGCAGAGATAATCCTTCCCTAACTCCCAGTAAAGATTGTTGAGGTGCCCAGATGCTGTGGGGGCAGGGGGCTGGATAAGAGCTAGGAGATCTCGGATGACAGGCACTTGGAAAATGCCAATGTTATTCCCACAGCACGAGCACTTCTTATATCTGGGTCTGTCTCCAGGAGCTCTATGGCTGCCACTGGATCCAGAGCTCGGTAATGGGGGGATTTAACGTGGTGCTGAAAGTGAAACAGCAGCAGGGGAATGCCTGCTTCGTACAGGGCACGTGCAGGTGTGGTGTTGGCGCTTCCTTTGGAGATCTGCCAGGCAGTGCGTTGGAGAGCTGGCCTCTGGGACAGAAGATGAAGGGCGGATTTCAATCCTGTCCTTGCCCCCAAGCCCCCTTCACAGCTGTGGTCAAGGATCAGCGTGAGCGGGAGGCTGCGATGCCTTGTCTCCCTCTAGTTGGGCCTTCCAGGGTGGGGTTGGTGCAGGTTGATGGGAGGCACTGCTGGGCAAGGTTGCCCTGCTGGTGCTGATTTGGGCACTACTTTCTGCCTGTCCTGATCCTGAACGCAGGTGAACATGTAACACTGTCCACTCTGTGTTGGTTACAGGGCTCAAAGAGGATCCTGAGATCCAATGAGATTGTCCTGCCGGTCAGCGGACTTGTAGAAACAGAGCTTCAGCTGACCTTCTCGCTACAGGTGAGCGTGTGCAGCTGTAGGGGGGCACTGAACTGGAGAGGCCTTTTCCTTGACAGGTGGGAACTCCTGTGTGGCACCAGCTTAAGCTTATGTCTCTTCCAATATACCTGAGGGCAGGTCTACACTACAGCGGGGATCCACACTCTGAGATCGATCCACCGGCGGTCGATTTAGCGGGTCTAGTAAAGACCTGCCAAATCGACGGCAGATCGCTCTCCAGTCGACTCCTGTACGAGAAGAGTAAGGTAAGTTGATGATCCTGCGGTAACTCGACCTAAGGTACGTTGACTCCAGTTACATTATTCACATAGCTGGAGTTGCATAGCGTAGGTTGATTTACTGCAGTAGTGTAGACACAGCCTGAGTTGGTTTTTAGAGAGAACTTTGAATTACAATTGGAGTCTCTCAGCCGCTCAGACAGACTCTACTCTTGGCCAGAGAGGCCTTCCAGAGTCCTTAATGCCCACAGGGCTGCAAAGCTCTTGGAAGTGGCAAGCTGAACAGGCACAATTGCACTTAATAACACCAGGTTTCCTTGAAAGCTCCAAGCAATGACAATTCCATCATCTCCTGTTTGACATTCTCCCTGCCTGCCCTCTGCCTTAAATCCAGTCTAACAGTTGGGCAGGAGACCGAAATTATATTCCCGGTGTGACCTTGGGCAGGTCCTTTACCATCTCTATACCTTAGTTTCCCATCTATAAAATGGGAGCATTCTTAGGAACGGGCAGGATTGAACTGAACTTCCTGGGTCATTGAGTCCATTCCCGTGGTATTGGAGGCAACCCTGCCATGCCATTAATGATGGAGGGTTCAGATACTCCAGTGCTGGGACCGTACAAGTACCTAGATTGAGTGAGGCAGCAATGCCAAAAATCAGTGGCTTACAGCTGCGCTCTCCATGCAGCTTGCCATGTTTCGTCCTTGCTGCCCCTTTGACAACTCCCTCCACCTTTGTAAGATCTTGGCAGCAGAGAAGCAGGCCCCAAATTTCAGCCTTGTACCATGGGACTCTTGTGTTTTCCTGATACGCTTTGTATCTTTTTGAGATGTGACCCCCAGACCAGCATCCCTAGAATATATAAGCCAGAGTATATGATCACAGAGTGAAACTGACCAGCCTACTATAACTTCCTAAGCTGAGTGACATGCACAAAGCAGACTAGCTTCCCCCACGTCCCCAGTTTTTTGCCCTCTTTAAATACACCCAAGTGTTGCTTATAATACAGCATAAAAGGATTTCCAAATGATTTTAATCCTGCAGGAAAATGCACAGTGGGCAGTAATAAGAATTGATTAATTAAACAGTTGCAACGACATCCTTTGGCAGTTTCCATCTCTTTTAGCAATTGGAAGTGTTTGCAGGCAGTCCTGGCCTGGGACAGGTCCTTGGAGTAGTTCTGAATGTCCCTTTCTTCCCTGCACTCACCCAAGAGAGTGGCGTAGAAAGAGCCTTGTTATTTCTCATGAGGGACACTGTATCTTCCCTTTGTTTTTCTAAATACAGACTCAAAATGGCAATGAAACTTTTGCCACACCTCATTTGCCAGTGAATATAAAGTACTTCCCTGGGCTGTGTGTCCTGGAGCTGTGTTGTGCTCAGACATTGAGCATAGCACATTTGTCATCCTGGATTATTTCAAGGTGTTCATGACCTGTCTGATCCCTTCCTTAAAGCCTCTCTGGTGTAGCGGCTTTTGGAAGCTGCAGTATGCTCAGAATGGCCAGCCAGAACACTGCCTTTTTCAACAGCTGGCTTCCAGACACTTCTTGAAATTAACTTGGTTTCTTTCAGGAAGAAGGCATACCAGTGGGAGGCGTGGGAAGGCAGGGAACTGTCAGGCAGGACTCCTGGATTCTGTTCTTGGTTTTTGGGTGGGAGTGTGAGCTAAGGGCCAGAGCAGGAACTGAAATCCAGCAGTCCTGGGTTCTAGTCCTGGCTCTGCTATTCCTTCAGTTTGTCCTTGGCTAAAGGGTAAAATCACTACTTTTAAAATGCAGCTCTAATGACCCATTTTCAGCAGTGATTTAGGAGCCCAAATCTGACTCCGTTGGATTTAGGCTCCTTAATCACTTTGGTGCTTTTGAAAATGTCATCTTTCAGTGCTGCCATTTTGCCATGTGTGAGATGGGAATAACTTACCTGCCTCCCAAAGAGAGAGGAGGCTTAAAGTTCGCAAAGCACTTGGATTCCTGGAGGAAGACATGACAGGCGGGCAGAACGTTATTCCTCCTCTCTTTGCTTGGTCTCCCTGCGCAGTGCTAGTTACTGTCTGCAAACCTAGCCGGGGTTGTTTCCAGAGAAGACACTTCCGCTCACGTTACTCATGCAGGTAGTGGCGTGAGATTTTCCCATCCTCTTTCTCCTGCCAGTGGAGCTGCAGCCATCCTGCCCCCAGACAGAACAGCTCACCCTCTGTGCCTGACTGTCCGCTGTGCTGCAGAAATCCCTGCTTCCCAGGACAGGCAGTTAGGAGCTCTGAGCATTGTAAATGTGTGCGTTTTCTGGTCTTGTGGAGCCTTGGTTGCTGCTCGCCATGCAAGCTGGATCCCATCAGGGGGCTTATCACCAAACAGATGTGGACGGGATCTTAGATCCCACTTCCATGGCTTTGTCATACCAGCTCCGAGCACCAGCCCATGTAGCCTGGCCGCCTGCCTTTATTGATCAGACCAAGCCCTGTGCCTAAGGTGGGAGCTTCTATTTGGTGCCTGGGAGGAAGACACATTAGGCTTTGCTGCCCAGTGCTGTCCATGGAGGAGGGATGGGATGGGGGGATGCCTCCCTGAGCACCACAGTCTCCTCTGAACCCCTGGAAACGTGAGATGTGATCATCATCGTAGCTTGGCCGATAACAAGCCTTCTCCTGAGGCTCAGAGGCTCTCCATGACCTCACCGCTCTTCCTCCAGTGGAAGTCTTGGAATGTATCGACCACCCTCTGCATGTCCGCTGTAAGCAGGGTACCGCGCTTCCTCCTGGCTCCCTGCCAGCCTGGGCGAGCAAGGGTCCGCTAGACCGGTCTTCAGCAGTGTGCCCGCACTCACCATCAGCCTGTGATGTGCATTGGGAGAGTCTCTCTCTAGCAGTGCTGGATATGGGGTTTTTAGCAGCCTTCCTGAGTACCCACATGGGAGCCCCCGGACAGATCTCTGCCCCCCACACCTTCACACTGGGCCACATGGAACCCCAAACATACCGGGCTCTCGCGCGGCCCCCTGTCGTTGCTGCTGTCTTGACTGTCACTTGCCCTTGCAGTATCCCCACTTCCTGAAGCGAGATGCCAACAAACTGCAGATCATGCTGCAGAGAAGGAAGAGATACAAAAACCGGACCATCCTGGGCTACAAGACTCTGGCTGTTGGGCTCATCAACATGGCTGAGGTGAGGAGGAGGAGGGAGGCGCCAGGTACGGCCATGGGGAAGAAGTGATTAAATGTAACCTCTCCCCTCTTCAGCTCAGACAGAGGCAGAGTGCTGTGTGGCTAGGCTGGGCTCAAGGGTGGGACCTAGCCAGAGACACCTAGAGCAGCTGAGCTGTCTCAGTCCTATGTCAGCTTGGGTCCTCCTTGCTCGGCCCATGCGGGGCCATGGTCTCGGTGCGGGTGACTGGCTCGGTATTCTCAGCAGCCTCCCACGGGGCCCGCTGGGAGTACATGCTGCGTGGTGTCTCCCCTGCCCAGGTCATGCAGCACCCCAGCGAAGGAGCTCTGGTGCTTGGACTCCACAGTAACGTGAAGGACGTATCTGTGCCCGTTGCTGAGATTAAAATCTACTCTCTGTCCAGCCAGCCAATCGACCACGAAGGGCTCAAGTCGAAACTGTCCGGTAAGGAGGGGTCTAGTTTGGGGTGAGGGGGGATTGGGCGTGGGGTATCCAGAGGGGAAGCTCATTAGCTGCCCTGGAGCCAGCATCACTAGGCAGGTGCACAGCTCGGTAATACTCAGTTGGCACAGTGAGCTGCAGGTGTTTTCAATCCTCTCCATTGGGCATGTGCCCCCCTCCCTCCCTGCTGGGAGAGAGGTGAGTGGCTCACTGGCAGGGGATGCTGTGCTGGAGGTGATGCCTCCTTCAGATGAAACAGAACCAGTGTCCTGACTTGGTCATTAAAGTTCCTGAGTGAGTCACTTGCTAGAACTGCGGTGTTGGAACCAGTGTCCTGGCCAAACTCCACCAAGGGGAATTATGTTCCACCTCCCTAAATTCCCTCCCTGCGCTGCCTTTTCCCTGGGACTGAAAATTCTTTCCTTCCTGTCCTGAGCTGTTGTAGAGTGTGGCTACACATTCCTCCCCAGAGGGAGCTGCATTTCCACACTGTAGCAAAAACACTTTTCTCCAGAGACTCGGCTTGACTAACGTCTCAGAAGCAGAACAGATTTTTCTTGGTCCCTGAAACCTACCAGCTGTAAAAGCCACATGCTGGTTCCATTCTGCATTGTATAGCTCTGCTAGTCTCTTGTATGCATGGTTGGAGGCAGTGCCTTAGAAAGCACATGGAGCCTCTTCAGCTACATTCTATCCCTGCGCAGCTACACGTGATCCTGGTGCTTCTGTGACACAGCCCAGGTGCGAGCAGTAGCCGGCTGGGTATCAGCCCCTTCTTGGTTACCTGTAGGGCGATTTGGTCTCGGGTTTTAATGTGTCTAATCTGCAGAAGTGAAGGCAAAACCCTGCTCAGGGCCCAGTTCCACCACGTCCATTCGCATCAGATCTTGTTTGGACAGTGGAGGCTAATTCCTTCCAACACAGCTATATTTAGCCCTGCGTCTTGGAATCCTTCCGTTTATGATACTGTCGCGGATGGCTGTCTAGGCAGTAAATCTGGTTGCCAGGGAAACTGATGGAGATTCAAACTCTGTGTTGGATTTATTTTAATATTGGGGTTTATTACCAGCAACTCCGTGACCTGAGAAGGGAAGGCAGCTGGGCACTTTGACCGGGGGGGGGGGGAGAGGGCAGACACACCTCTTGATCTGGAAATCTGCACCCTTTCCTGTCTGGCATCTTGAGGCAAATAGAAATCAGTCCAGGTCTCTCATAGACCGAGCCCAACTTCCTCTGTGGTGGCAGAATCTAGTCCTTGCCACAGAATTGTACTTCTTTATCTAGCTTTCATTAAAAACAAATCTGTGCAGCTCTTATGGTTGCTAAGTAAACCCTCCACATGTGAGGGATGTAGTAGTGTCTGCCTGAGTCTGCAGGCAGCCTGAAACAAGCATCGTCAAATGGAACCTAATTTATCTCAACAGGGTGTTAACTCTGAAGCATACTGATGGCAATGTACGTGTCAATATGGTTAACTATTTAGCTGCTGAGCATATTAGTGGAGACATCCCCCCAGTGTGTATATGGTGTGTGTGCCATGCCCCTTGGCCCTATCTTCTAGGAAGTGTGTGTGTGTGTGTGTGTTAATGCTTGTAAAGTGCTTTGAGAGCCTCCAATGAAAGGCACTAAAGAGGGGTCCAGGCTTGTTGCTGTAAAGGGAAAGGTGGTTCCACTCTGCTAGATTCCATGAGGAAACAGGAATGTAAATATTGTGAGCCATGAAATTCTCTCTCTCTCTCTCTCAAACTCCAGCACCAGCTGATCTTTGTCCTTGAGTGGGAATTTAAGCAATGATTTTATTTTAGTAGTGTCCAAGGACGACTGCCCAGCCCCAAAAGAATCTAACCAGATACAAATAACTGTCTGTCAAATGACGGGAAATACCAGATGGTCCCAAAGGGAGTGCTGGGAGCTGTTTGCATCCCAGTAATCCGCACAGTTCCCAAGTTCATAAGTCAGTCCACGGCCAGCTCATCTCAGATGTTGGGCCGGCTCCATATTCCACACTTCTCCACACCCTGCATGGGGTGACTGTTCTCCAGTCATTGGATGCAGGCAGGGCTGCGATCAAAAGGACTATGGGCTGCTATGGGCCATGGGGATGCTGTCTTTGGACATGACTGAAGAAGAGGGGCAGAGGAGGATCGACTTGGCATGTGCTAGTTTTTTTGCTCCTTTATTTTGTGTTTACCTTAGATGTATCAGGAATGGCTCTTCCCTGTGGATTGGAGACCCCAGAGAAGTTGCCTGGGAGCTTTCTCATCCCTTAAATGAAGGGAGGGGCGGGGTTTGAATCTTCAACAGACTTTATTTTCTACCAGCTGTTCATCCAGTGGAAGGCTGGCCTGGTGGCTCAGCACTTGCCTAAGAGACTTGGGTTTGACTCCCTGGGCCCCTTGGGCAAGTCCCTGAGGGTAACCATGCCTAAGTCCCATTTTCAAACACAACTTTAGGAGCTTGAGTCTCATTGAAAGTCGCTGGAATTTAGGTACCGAAGTGCCCGAGTTACCATGGAAGGAAGGCCTTATGCTCCGAATTAAAGGATGGGAATACATGTCTCCAGGAGCTCAAGCTATTTAGCTTAATAAAGGGAAGGTTCAGGGGTGACTTGGTCTGTAAGCACCCACACAGGGAACAGAAATTGGCTAATGGGCCCTTCAGTCTGGCAGGCAAAGGTCTAACAAGAGCCAGTGGCTGGAAATTGAAACTAGATGAATTCAGACGAGAAATAAGGCATGAATTTTTCATAGGGAGGGTAATTAAGCATTGGAACAACTTGCCACTGGCTGTGTTGGATTCTCCGTTGCTGGTACTTCTTAAACCAAGGTTCAGCCAGGCGTTAGTGCAGGAAGTCCTGAGGCCTGGGCTATGCAGGAGCTCAGACTAGATGACCACAATTGTCCCTTCTGCTCTTACAGTCTATGAATTTAAGCCACTCAAATGTGACCCTTCCCTTGGTGCCTTGGTTTCCCCATCTCCCCAGCCGGGTCACTAATCCAGCTTTCCTTCAGCCTCTTGCCTGTTTAGACCGTAAGTCCTTTGGGTCCTAGCTCCCCCGGTGTCTGTGCCGCCCCCCCCAGCACAGCAGGGCATCCAGGCACTACTGCAGCACAACCCAGCTTTCGAAAGAGTCTGCATCAAAGACCTTCTCAAGCAGACCTGCCTCGGTGGGTCCCATGGTGCCGGAGCCCTCCTAGCTCTCCAGTCACCCACAGAACCTTCGAGGGTAGACAAGGTCTGAATTTCTAATGGAAAGCCAAGCCACTAAAGCCTCTCTCCTCTATATTGTGCATGACTAAAAAAGGACACAAGCTTCTCTTTTGGATCACCCTTAAAACCGAGTCCTGAGCGCTCTGTGGCTACATATGGCCGTGTGGTACTTTCCACTGGAGAAGGGGTGTGCTTGTCTGATGGTGGAGAGGCCTGGTGCCGGCTGCCTGCTATCCCATCTGTAACAAAGGCCAGGCTATACAGAGACTAGGGCCCTGGCTGGACTGCACCACGCTGGAGGACCAGTCTGCACTGCAGGGCACCCTCTGACCTGCCAGACTGTTGTGTGGTGTCCTGGACCTTATGTGAATCCCGCTGACAGCGCTAAGCTCCCGAGCTGGACTTCCAGCCTAACCCCAGCTGTGTCTTCCAGATCGGTCCCCCGACATTGACAACTACTCGGAAGAGGAGGAGGAGAGCTTCTCCTCGGAGCAGGAGGGCAGCGACGATCCCCTGCATGGACAGGTAACCCCCCACCCCCTTCCCAGTCTGCTGCCCGCTCAGGGCAGAGCTCCATTGCAAGGCATTACCAGGCTGGCTGGGCCTGGCTGCCTCCATTTGCAAACCCCTCTTTCCGTGGGTTCAGGCTTTCCTCCAGTCCCGATCTCTCCTCAGCGGGGGGTTTTCACCTGGTTTCTGCCTTTAACCCTCCCCAGCCCAGCGTACTTCAGTGGCTGAATCAAGGCAGAGAAGAGTGCCCCCAGCGAGCTTGGAAAAAGATGCCAAGTGGCTCCCCCTTCCAGCCTGCACCTCCAGGGGGCAAAAGGAGCGAGAGGTGGTGCTGAGCAAGCCAGGCTGGGAGTTGGCTCTGTGAGCATCCCCCTTTGGGATCTAGCTGAGGACTGTGGACTCCAGGCCACTGATCCCTTGGCTGGCTGCCCCAAGTGGTCACCTATGACTGGGTTGCTGCTAGAGGCAGCCTATGTAGAGCTGTACCTGCCTGGAGCTGGGCTGCTGCGCCCCAAGGACTAGGGAGATACTGGTTAAGAGAGCTCGCTGTGGCAGTGTGGCCAGGCTCCCATAGCCCCAGGGCCTGGGGGTATTAGTTCTCTGAATGTGCTGTCTCCCCCGCCCCACAAGGACTTGTTTTATGAAGACGAGGATCTCCGGAAGGTGAAGAAAACGAGGAGGAAACTGGCCTCGGCCTCGGCGATCACTCGGGTGAGTGTGTTCTGAGGGTGCTCTGGCTGGCCGGCCGCCTTCTGGCTCCAGTCTGGTGTGAGGCCTCGTGCCAAGGGGGTCTCTGAACTGGTCATAAGCAGCTTCTGGGGGACTGGGGGGCTCTGGGACTTGGGATGGGGCAGAAGGAGCCATTCGCCTCTCGAAGTGACTGCTGCTCAGCAGATTCAGACACGCTGGGGGGGGGGGGAGCTACGCAGCTGCAATCTCCAGAGCTGTCAGGTTGTCCCCTTTCCACCACACTGTCACTCATCTAAGCGTGGCTGTTTGACCTCAGCTGTGGCTGGGAAGCTTTGCCCTGTCTCTAGGGACTGGCCTCCAGTAATGCTGCCTCTCACCGTGCCCTGCTCAGAAGGCAGTTACAAGAGCTGCTTGCATGCCTCTCCTTTAACACCTAGCTGTGATGACAGCCTCTGAGCTGCATGTAGGTGCTATACATGCTTTCAGCTTCGCCATCTCGTGCAGTGAGCTTGGCTGGTTTGCAAGCTAAGCAGGCGGGCTCTGGGCTAGACCTCTGGAGGATGAGCCAGAGGTGCAGCATGGAAACGTGTGGGTGACTCCGGAGGAGGAGGAGTGCTCCCCTCTGGTGGTGCTAAATCCAGTGCATCAGCATGGCGCTAGGGAGCGCTGTGCTGCACTCTGCATGTTCCCTGCATCCAGCCCTGCATCAGGTTTGGAAACTCTAGTGGACTTTGAACTGTCACTCAGGGCAGAGTTTCTCAACTGCGGCTACTGTGGCACCCAGTGAGTTCCCCACCTTCCCAGGGACGGTGGGGCTCAGGTTTGGGGTGGTGAGGTGGAAGGCTCTGGCAGCAGGACTCCAGGCTCCGGCAGTGGGGCTTCAGGCTCTAGCCCGCTGCTGCCTCCCCTGGCCCCCCATCCAGGGCTTAATTTGTCCCCAGGCTTGCCAGGGCCGAGTAAGTCTGCTGTGAAAAGTGATACTTGTATGTTTGTTAATATCACTTTTCACAACGGTCTTACTAGCTAGCAATAAATGACAATGACTTGGCCGTGTATATGTGCATATTTATTTGTTTTTCCTAAAATTAATGAAGTATTTTAGGAAAAAGTGTGAAAGCGGCCACCAGCAAGAGTTGGTGGCCACAGTTTGAGGCCACCAAAAAATTTGTCCTGAGACCCTCTGATTAGGGTAACTGGGATGATCTGTGGGGCGATGTGATAGTCTCCTTCCATTGGCCCCTAAGTCGCACCTACGGCAAAGGCTTGCGCCCCCTCATTGGGGCCCCCGATTCCTGTTCCCTTTCTTGGTGTCACTGTAACGAGTCAATGGCACCATTTCTTCACAGCAGCCAAATATAAAGCAGAAGTTTGTGGCGTTACTGAAGAGGTTCAAGGTGTCGGACGAGGTAGGTGCAGTCCTTCCGTCTTGTTGCAAATGCCTTTGCTATTTCAGTGGTTTCTTGTTGGTAGTTGGAGTGCTGGATGGGCTGTGATCCAGATCAGGTGAAATGCATCCCTCATCACTGCTCCTCCCTCCTCCAAATGAATGGCAGTGTGAGCTCAGAGCTCAAGTCCTTCAATGAATTCGTCTTGTTTTTGCTGTTGGAAGGGAGGGGAGTGGGGTCTAGTGGCTAGAGCAGTGCTGGGCGCCAGGACTTCTGGGTTCTGTCCTAGCTCCTCCACTGAGTCATTCATGGCAAATCACATCACCTCTGTGCCAGGTTCTCAATCCCCTGCTCTAATCACCAGACCACCTCCCTCCAGGTGCCCACCTCTCCCTCCCTCACTCCCCTTCTGGCAGTCTGACCTCTGTTACCAGTTACCCCCGGCTCCAGCCACTGGACCCCATTTGTCTCAGAGCTGTGGATAGAACCCTGGAGTCCTGAATTCCAGCCCCCGTATTCTGACCACTAGACCCCACTCCCCTTCTAACAACCAACGGTTCAGGAGGTGAATGAGACTAAGTAGAGGCTCCACCTGCTTCATGGGCTAAAGCAGCCATGAGCTGGGTGTTAGACATGCCTGCGAGAGACAGTGTAGTCTGTCATCTGCCTCCGAAGTTTCTTGTAACTTTCCCTGAACCTCCGGTGATAGCCGCTCTCTGACACGGGATCCGGGATTGGCCGGGCCATTGCTCTGTGGGTGACTCTCCATGTTCTCTGGGAGATGTCAGACTGACAGCTGATTGGTGGGTGTTAGACCCTTGACATGCCATTGGCTGGAGAGGGAGAGCCAAGAGCAGGAGGAGGTCCTTGAGGCTTCTTCCAGCACTCACTCCCATGGGCTTCTACAAAATACGCAGTCTCTGCTCCCGGTTGCCTGGCCCCCCGTCTAGCCTGGAGTCTCCTGCCCACAGGTTGGCTTTGGCCTGGAGCACGTCTCCAGGGAGCAGATCCGAGAGGTGGAGGAGGACCTGGACGAGCTGTACGACAGCCTGGAGATGTACAACCCCAGCGACAGTGGCCCAGAGATGGAGGAGACGGAGAGCATCCTCAGCACGCCCAAGCCCAAGCTCAAGTGAGTGCTGGGGGTGGGGCAGCACGGTGAGCGACAGCCACAACAGGGAGCGAGCCTGGGCTGGTGGGAGCCCTGGGACACAGCAGCTGCTCCCAGCTCTGCCACTGCCTTGCTGGGTGAACTCAGGCAAGTCGCTTCCCTTCTCGGTGCCTCAGTTTCCCCTCCCACCTTCTCTCTGTCTCGTCTGTTTAGACTGAGAGCTCCTCAGGGCCATGGCTATTCTCTTGCCACACGTTTTGGGCCGCATCTGGCACAGTAGGGTCCTGATCTTGGCTGGGGCTTCCACGCGCTCTTGTAATACTACTAATAGTGTGGGCTGTGGGGCTAAGAGTCAGGGCTCTGGGAGTCTCTTCCCATAGGACACTGACACAGCAAGTATCTACAGTGCTCCGTGACTGTCTGTGAAACACTATTGTTATTTACACTGTAGTAGCTCCCTGAGGGCCCAGGTCCATTGTGCTGGTTGCTGTATGAACCTGTAACACAGGTGCGCTCCCAGCCCTACAGAGCTCACAATCCAGCCATGAGTCTAGACAACAAGGGGAGGGGAGCACAAGGTGACCCTGAGATGGTTGAAGATGATTGTAATTCTCCGTGAGAGACAGTGTAAGTCTCCACAGTGCTTTAGGAAACAGCTGCACTGAAGTGCAACTAATTCTGGGGTGGAGCACAGCAGCCGCTGTGACAGTGACAAAAGGGTGCACGTTGGCTACGGACACTAGAGGGGGAAAAGGACTCAGCATCTCGACTGCACATTCAGAGCCCCCCATCCAACAAGCCTCATGGAAACTATGCAAATGGGCTGAAGGCCTGGGATCTCCATTAGTGCTTCCAGCCAGTCTGGAATCAGAGCGCTGATGCTCTAGGTCTCTTTCCCTGCAGCTGAGACTGGTGTCACACGCCATCCCCTGGGAATTGAGGATTAATTAGGATTTGTGCAGCCCTTGGAGATGCCTGGATGAGAGGAGTGATCTGTTCTGTTCAGCTAGGTTGTTTCTTGCCCTGCTTTGCTCATGCACGCCAGCCACTGCTGCTGCAGACCCTTCTCCTGTGGGTGTCCCCCCCCCCTCAACACCCCAGTCAGAGACCCATACCACATCTGCCCTCGCGAGCCCCTGGGCACTCTGAGAGACAGCCTGAGCAGAGCAGAGTATTTGACATGTGCAGGATTCCTGCCGTCTGCCTACAGTGGTGGTGCTTCAGTCACGGTGCTTCACAGACCCCGGTAAGGAGCTCATTCCTTTGCTCTCACCATTAGACACACCTCCCCTCCCAGACCTGGGACCAGAGCCCAGGAGTCCTGGCTCACAGCACCTCAGCTCTAACCACTAGACTCCACTCCCCTCCCCTTCCAGAGCTGGGATAGAACCCAGGAATCCTCATTGCCAGCTGCGCCCTGATCTAACCCACTAGACCCCAATCACTTCCCGTAGTTGGGAAGAGAACCCAGGAGTCCTGACTCCCAGCCCTGTGCCTTACCCACATGGCGGTCTGTGGGGAGTGCAGTTCCATCGCAGGGGCATGGGGGCCCTTCTCCAGCATTGCCAAATGGGCCCACTGTTCCTGACAGGTTGGTCAGCGGCTGTGGAAAACTGGCTGCTTAGATCGCGGGCCATATTCTGTGTGAGTCATAGCCAAGGCCAGTGTCGCACGTGCCTAATCAGGCACCGATAGCAATCTGAGCCCCCCCCCCCCCCCCCACACACACTCCCCTTCCCAAAGCAAGTGTGGGCTGCCAGTCTAGCCCTACCAATAACCCCCCCCCCCCTTCCAGCACCTGAGCTGTGCTCTCTTCTCCCCCTGCAAAGCCAGTGATCTCGCCCCCCCCGACTCTGGTGCTTGCTGTCCCCGCGCTGCCCAGCTCTCAGCATCGCTGCAGCTCCTCATGTCCCTTGCTCCCCCCGGCCCTCACTGCTCTGATCCAGCCCGGGCGCAGCACCGCTGCTCTCCTAAAAACCAGCCTGGTTCTGATTGGCCCCAACTGCGTCCCTGACGCCATGTGGCTCCCTAGGGCTGCCGCGAGCCAGAGTTTGACATGGACTTGCTGGGCTCAAGGCCTGGTGGGATAGGGTTCAAACACCGGAGCAGCAGCACTGAGCTGTACCTGACTGTGTAGAAGCTTTTGGCCACACAGTGGCTACAACAGGGGATGAGATGCTGGGACTCCTGCTTCTGTCCTGCCCCAGTCTTGCCACCCAAGGGCCGTGGCAGCTGCGCCCATCCCCTCTCTGTAGCTCAGCTCCCCCGCCTCCTGGGGAAGGCGTGTGAGACGGATGGCTGTGTACGTTTCTCCCGGGGACCAGTGTGACTGAAGCTGTGAATGGAAGCCAGGGCACCAGGCTGCCTGGATGTAAGGGAAGGCCTTGTTGCGATTTAGCTGTAACCCGTTCGCAGGGGCTTGTCTACACCCAGACGTCGCACTGGGTTGTGGGAAATCGCTGCAGCTTTTGCGTGTGGACTCGTATCCGTTTCACTCTGGTGCGATGGGGTTAGTGCTCCCAGGAAACGAACCGACGCGAGTTGAACAGAGAGAAGCCAGGCTTAGCCCAAACCAGCCTTGCAGGCTTCTGTGCTGACTGGACTCCTGCAGGGTGAAATCAGGTGTCGTTGCGGTGCTGCAGGTGTGTGGGTGACCTGGGACTCAGGCTTACCTGGCATAGGCCCCTCTGGTACCAGAGCGAGGCTGATCGGCGCACACACTCGCATGGTGTCGGGAGATCAGTGCAAATCCCCACGCGGGCACTCTCTGATCTCAGTTTGAATTAACCCTGTTCCCAGTCGACTTGAGCTGCAGCAGCCACAGGGCCTTTGGCACCAGATTAGCTAGAGCGGTTTCAGTTCGGTCTGTAAGTGACGCTGTCTCAGCTTTCTCATGCAGACGAGGCCTGCTGTGTGTCTGCCCAGCCCCCAACCTTCCCTGCTAGGAGGGGGCCCAGCAGCCCTGCAGCATTTCCGGGGTGGGAGAGTCCCTTGTGGGAAAGGTGAGTCTATCGCTCCAAACCAGGCTGGGGCGTTTGATGCTCCGTAGCTGAGACAGGCCAGAGAACCTGGAAGGGACGGGGAGCTCTGCGCTAGCACCCATTGCTGTGCTCTCCTGTGCCAGTTTGGAGGGCCTCTTGCAGAGCAGTGCAAACCGTGGGAGGAAACGGGGCTTCAAATATCAGCCAAAGTTTCTACCGTGCAGGCCGGCCCGTAGGCACTGAAATACGCCCGGGATTCGCACAGGCCATCCCTGAGGCTTGAATCCCTCTGATCCTCTCCTCACCCCGGGCCAAGGTCTGCAGCAGCACTTTGTTCCCTGACCCGCTGCATCTCTCCCTGCCAGGCCTTTCTTCGAGGGAATGTCTCAGTCCAGCTCCCAGACAGAAATTGGAAGCCTTAACAGCAAGGGGAGCCTGGGCAAAGATGCCACCAGCCCGGTGAGTAATCACAGAGGGGGGGAGTGGGTCCCGTGTTCCAGCGGGGGGTGCTGGACATAGGCCTAGGTGATTCACAGCTGGTGGTTCGCAGCTGGTACGTGACCTCGACTTCCAATGCATGTGAATGCAGTCGCAGGATCTGTGCTCTCTGCTGGAGCCAGGTGGCTGCGGGAGTGCTGGGTGGGGGCAGATGACCGCTCCTCCCTGAGCAGTGCTGAAGTGCTGTGTTCTGCTCGGCCTGGGGACTGGCTCAGTGGCCGAGGCAGAGCAGCGCGGCCTGTCAGTGCAAGGGGCAGCTGCCTGTGCCTTGTAGTCACTAAAATCTTAGCCAGCACCTATCCTGGCCCCTTGGAATTGCCCCCAACCCTCCCACAGTCCAGGCAGTTCTGGTGCACAGAAGGGCGGTGGGGTCTCCCCTCTGGCACCGCGGTGCTCCCCAGCTCCTAGGCAGAGTTTGCTTCCCTAGAGCCCGGCACATACAAACTGGGTTTTCTAACACTAGTGTTTGTAAAAGGCCAAGCTGCTACTTATCAGCACTGATTATCTGTATTCACCAACACACAGTACCCTCACTCGTGGCCCAGCACCCCAGTGCACTAGGTGCTGTACGACACTGAGAGCCGCCAGTCCAGTGTCAACCAGGAGCCGGCCGGTGGACACAGGCAGTTGGGCAGTGAAGCCCAAGGAGGCTGTGAGGCGTTCCTGCTCAGCACAGTGGCAGTGCTGCCAGGAGATGCCCGGAGTGGGCCTGGCCCTTCATACCCTGCCCAAAGAGCTTCACCGTCTCGACGGAGCACTCAGCCAAGGGGGCAGGACTCCGGGGATGAGCTGGGAAGCACTGTTGGGATCCCGGCTGGGCCAGTGGCTCTGAGCAGCAGCCCCTGGGGTGGCTGAGGGGGGGGCGAGCGCAGCTGCCCCAGACCTGTAACTCCCCAGTCCTTCTGCCCTTGGCTTTTTTTTCAGATGGACGCAGCCGTTGGGGACAAGTTGAAACCTTCGCGGAGTAAAAACCTGGACGACAGCCTCAGCGAAATAGACACCCTGGTAACATGCCCCAGCTGCGCTGGCCCACTCTCCCCTCAGTGTTCCTCCTGGCTTAGGAGCTGGAGCCAGGGGGACATGGCACGTACAGGCCTCTCCCTTTTGGGGGTGCTCACATGCCCAAGGTAACACCCTGTGCTGGTGCCTGTTTGCCCCTCGAGGCAGCATGGCCTAGTGGGTAGAGTGCTGCAAAGCTGAGCTCAGGATGGGGGGACACAGCCCCTCTCACAGTGGAGCCCAACTTGTCTCAAGTTGGCACCTACAGTCAGTGGCTGCTTGGAACGACATAGTCAGTGGCTTTTGGCTGCGAATTGTCGCCCATTAGGGCCCTAGCTGTTGTTCGCCAGAATGAGCTCTGGAGCCTCCTTGTTCCCTCCCCGTGTCCGTAGGAAGCGAGCGAGCAGGACACGTTCGGAGACTCCAGCACCATGTTAATCATCCCCGAAAAAGTCAAGACACCCATGAAGAGCAGCAAGGGGGAGCTTCAGAGCATGGCATCACCCAGGTAAGCTGCCTGCTTTGAAACCAGGGTTGGGAGACATGGGTGGCACGGGGCAGCAGGTGACTGCCTCTAGGGGGCACTGGTTCTAGGCCAGCCCAGGGCAGGGGGCTTGGCTGGCTCAGGGGGCAGAGAATAGGACATTTCCCTTTCCCCTTTAGAGAGTTGGCTCCTAGCCAGGCTGATAGCTACCAACCACTGCTCCCCTTCCATGACCTGTCTTGATGTAGCTCTTAATAGACAGGTTCCACCTCCTTGTCCATTCCCAGACGGGCCCCTTTCCTCAGCACTCTGCATGGTTGGGGTTCAGATCCTGCTCGTCACCCAGGGAGGAGGCTCCTTGATCTCACAGCTGGTGGAACTCGATTTCTCTTCTAGAACTGGTTTATTGAATTCTCCCTGAACACAGGCTCTCTGCGGGCTTTACTCGAACTGTCACTCCAGCCCCAGAACCCCGGGGGTGCCTATCCCTTGCTTGTCACAGGTCACTGATGTCACACACTGGCAGGCTGGGGGACGAGATCACCAGGATCAGTGGGGTTTGCCCCCCAGAGGCAACCCCTGCCTTGTGCTCTCCAATGAGTTGGCCCTGAACTGGAGAGGTTTAAAGCAAATTGCTGGTTACAGCCCTGCTGAGATTCCCTGCCAGAACAACCTGGTGTGTTGCACCTGAGCTGCCTGAGACCCTCCCAGAGAGAGAGGGGATGTTGCAGGAGTCAAGAGGCCTGGGTTGCATCTCTGGCTCTGCCCTTGGAATGTGTGGTTCTCACTATGTCACCTCCGTTTCGCATATCAGGTGTTGGGCGCTCAGAGGACTGTGTGGCATTTTGTATCCAGTTCCCAGCATTGGGCATCTTCCCCTGGCCAGGTTTCTGGTCTGGTCTGTTATTGCCCGTTCCATCCCAGGCCAGGGAGGGTGGTGATGCCTTGTGGCTCTGAGCCCCCAGCACTGGATGGTCCGTGGACAATCTCAACGTGGCTGGATTTGAACCTTTGACTGCATGGTGTGGGGCCCCCATCTCCTGTGGGTACTAGGCCTCTCCCGCTCTGAAGGCAGTGGGGCCGTACTGGAGCTGCACTGAGTAAAAGGTTGGATCCACATACCTAGTGTGTTCAAAGGCCTTTCTGTTCCCCGTGGAAACCTGCCCCATCTGCCTCCTGCTTTGCCAAAAGTGCATCTTCAGTGTGTGACGCAGGCTCGCCATGCCGGCCCCGCTCCCAGATGCTATGGGGGGGGGAAGCGCTTAGCCATCGATATCCCGCCCCCCGGTCTCCCTGATAGTGCTGAAGCTGCTGCTTGCGCTCTGACGCTGAGCAGTGCCTTCTTGGAGCAAAGCGCCAGGCTGCTTTGTCCTGGAGTTAATGCCTTTGCTTAATTGCTGTCAGGTGGCAGCAGAGGGGGCTGTGTCCTCGGGCTCCTGGGAGCGCTGCTGCTAGGCTTACAAGCAAAAAGCTCTGGTTTCCTGCCTGCCAGCACTGCGAGCTCCCGGCTCTCGCACCTCCAGCAGGGGAGAGTCTGAACTTCTGGGGGCGGGGAGGGCATGAGCTGGATAACATTCCACCTCTCCTCCCCCGGAGCTGGGCTGGCTCTCAGGCACTAACGGAGATCAGCTGGCTGGGCTGGCCCCTGGTGGGGAGCTCAGACTGTACGATCAGAATCAGAACGAGCCCTTCTGGCCTTTACACGTCTGAATCTAGGAGCAAGGACTAAAACGGTATTCTAGTCCGTGAAGGAAGAGCTGAGACTCCAGTACCCAAGCTGGGCTGTGCAGTAAGGTGGGGCCATCTGAGCCAAGGTCACGTTTCAGGGGAGTGGCACTCTCTAATGGGGGAACTGGCAAATATCCCTTAGCAATGCAGTGGCAGGGTCTAATGGTTAGAGCAGGGGACTGGGGATCTGGACTCCCAGGTTCTGTCCCAGCTCTGGGAGTGGAGTGGGGTCTACTGGGTCAGAGCGGGGGGGCTGGGAGCCAGGACTCCTGGGTTCTATCCCCGGCTCTGTGGGGGGGCGTGTAAGCTGGTGTGCATGCCAACCTCATCCCACAGGGGCCTTGGCTGGAGAGCATACCTGTCTTGCCCTACTGAGGGAGAGGGGTGTGGGCAGGAGCATGGAGTTTTGTGCTCTAAACTGGCCATGTTCTGGGTCCCCCGCCCCCCATGTTGCTTTGTTGTCTTGGTTTGTAAGAATCATATGTCCAAGGCTTGCACAGCATGGTCCTCACCCCTTCAGGGTCTTGGTGCTCCAGGAGAGATGCCAAACCTGTCAGCCATTGGTGGGCTCTGCATTCCTGTGGTGATTGACCCCAGCACCTAGCACAGCCCCCTCTGCTGCTCTGGGATTGCTGGAGGAATCCGGATCGTGGCAGAGAGCCCTTTGAACCCTTGGCAAAGGGTGGGCACCTTCCTGGCTAGGAGCCCGCCTTGGATCTGCTGGTAGAGGAGGGGGGACAGCCCGCCCCTGGGGTTCCCTCTCAGCCTGTGCTGGCTACAGACTGTACGTGGGCTCGCCCTGTGTCTGACCAGCCCACCCAGTCCTGGTTGTACCCAGCAGTGTTGCTCAGCTCCCACTCTTGACAATGTGCCAGGAAACCCGTCACCTGGCCATGCCATTCTGTTCCCTTACCAGCGGACAAGCGTTGTCCTGGTGCAAACGCTCACAGGAGCCTCAGGGCGTGGCTCAGACCTGAGCGGGGCCTGTGTGTGTATCTGCAATGACACACCCTGGTGCGTGGGGGAAGGACCCTGCTCTCCGAGCTGGATGCTGTGCCATGCCAGGGAACCAGGCCAACAGCACTGTCCTTTGTCTGCTGCAGCAAAATGGAAGGTGCCGCGCACACGCCCCGGCAGAAGAGAAGCACCCCGCTGAAGGAGAGACAGCTCTCCAAGCCCCTGAGCGAACGGACCAACAGCTCGGACAGCGAGAGATCCCCGGACCTGGGCCATAGCACACAGGTGATGTGAATACAACCCCAGGCACTGCTCCATGGAGAGGTGATCCCAGCCTGCACCACCTACAGCTGGGAGCTCATCACAGATCTAGTCAAACACGGTCGTTGCCTGGGAGTCCTGTACAGAGCGCCAGGGGCTGCAATGAGCGACATCAATGGGGAGCTTCTCTCTAACTGTACTGAAGCAATGGCATTGGGGGTGCAGTGCTGGGCGGGTGGAGGGGATGCTCAGTACGGGGTGTTCTCCCTTCGGTCAGTGCTGGTTCCAGTGCAGCACTAGGGGGCGCAGTGCTGCAGGGGTGTGTGCTCAGTAGGGGGCATTCTCCCTTGGGTCAGTCCTGGCTCCAATGCCCCAGCGCAGCACTAGGGATCGCTTTGTGCTGTAGCTTTCCATCTTCCAGATGATCTGTACCGTTGTGTCCTGCCCGCACAGATCCCAGGCACTGTGTATAACAGAGCTGGCTCCCATGTCTTGGCCACGTTCTAGTTCAGCTAATGGATCTCCCTCCCTGAACTCCCCCTGCCGGAGTCACCTTCCCTCCTCTCCCTGCTGTGCTGGGGGGCGGCAGGGGCCTCATGGCAGGTGGCTGGATATGCAGAGCTGAGGGAAAGGCAGAGGGCCAGGCTCCTGGTAACAGCAGCTCACCAGGGGAACCTCCAGGGTTCTGGCCCAGCCCAGTGTGTGTCACCTGTGCCCTGCCAAGACTTAGCCCTCCCCTTGCCCTCCCTCCCCAACAGATTCCTCGCAAGATCGTCTATGACCAGCTGAATCAGATCCTGGTGTCGGACACGGCCCTGCCCGAGAACATCATCCTGGTGAATGCGGCCGATTGGCAAGGCCAGGTAGGGAGGCCGGCCCTGGGACGGGACCCTGCAGGTGCTGCTGGGCAGGGGTGGCAATGACCCATGGAGATGAAGCCCCTCTCTTTCCCTGTCTTCCGTTGACGTGCCTCAGCCCTGAGCAAGGGGATGGGGCCTATCTCCCTCCCTGCCAGTCTCTGGGCTCTGCTGCCATCACAGTGCCTGCCTTGTCCAATGCAAACTGAGTGACAGCTCGGGTCACCCGGACCCTCGGAGCCCTGCTGCCCTGGGAGTGGAACTGGCTGCTCCGCAGAGGGGCCGGCGCCTGGAGCCAGCCTCTGCGGGGAGCCGGTGCCGGCAGGGGAGCCTGTTAGGTGGTCCTCCAGTCTGTGCGAGCAATGGGAGGGCATTGCCTGGGCTGAGCTGGGGCAGGGGCTGAATGGGAAATGCCAGGGGGAGGGGCTGGGTTGGCTGCCCCACAGGTGAGCATTAATGCTGCTGCTGTGACTGGGTGGCAGAGTTTGAATCCCATCTGAGCATCCCCCTTGACTTGGCATGGAGTCTCCCCGAGCTGTGGTTATAGGTGGGCTGGAAGCTCTGGTGCAGATGCTGATCTTTTCCAGTCCAGACCAGGGCAAGCGTGTGCTCCGACGGCTCTGGGTCTCTGCATGTCCCTCGCCAGCCCTCCTCACTTCAATACCAAGCACCTGTCGAGGCCCAGTCCTCCCGCCCTGCACAGGCGCTCCCAGAGTACACAGCACCCTCTGAATTGCAGCTGACAGGCCCACTCCTCTTTGCACACTCTGTGCAGAGGCCTTGACTCCTTTCCCCTGCCCTCGGGCGGGTCCCTCACCGGTGCCTGTTGTGTGGGCATTGTAGGCAGCATGCCTCTGCAAGCCATGAAGGGGAGTCTCCAGCACTGTTGTTGTGACCCTTGACTTGCCTTGATCTCACACCTGAGATTGCCAAGCCCCAAGCAAACTAGCCTCTGCTGCCTCACAGCTGCCACTTCCCACTCACTAGGCAGGCACAGCACTCCCGGCCCTTGGCAGTCTGGAATGAACGCACACCCCGTGGCCATTGCCACCTGTCCTGTCTGTGCCCCCACAGCCTGCCGGCCCTCGGCAGGAACAGCCAGCTGGTGCAGGGGGGTGCACGCTTACCCACCTCTCCCCAGCGACTCTGGTTGCTAAGCACAGAGGAGGAGCATTGCGTGGCAGGTGTTGTAACCGATCCCTTTGCTCCCATACGCACAGGCATGCTGTGCTCACCTTTCCTCCTCTCCTTGCCAGTATGTAGCCGAGCTGCTTCGGGATCAGAAGAAGCCAGTCGTGTGCACGTGCTCCACCGTGGAAGTACAGGCCGTCCTGTCTGCTGTCCTCACCAGGATCCAGAGATAGTGAGTAAAGGACGGTGGCCCTCTGGTCCCGGCACTGGGGGCAGATGGTTCCCATCGATATGAGTATGGTGGAGTTGCTCTATTAGCTAACCCTGCTGGGGGTTATGAGTCAGCTCTCGCAAGCTAAGCAGGATGGGGCCAGGTCAGTGCTTGGAATGGGAGGCCTCTAGGCAAAACCAAAGTGTGGCATGAGTGATGTTGGAGGTTCATTAGAGGGCACTCTCCCCTCGGAGTTGATACCAAACCAATGCCTCAGTGTGGTGCTAGGGGGCGCTGTGCTGCAGAGAGTGGGGCAGGAGCTCAATTGGGGGTGCTCTTCCCTCACAGTCAATGCAGGCCCCACCATGGCACTAGGACAGGGGTCGGCAACGTTTGGCACGCAGCTCGCCACGGTAAGCACCCTGGCGGGCCGGGCCAGTTTATTTACCTGCTGACGCGGCAGGTTCGGCCGATCGCGGCCCCCACTGGCCACGGTTCGCCGTCCCGGGCCAATGGGGGTGGCGGGAAGCGGCGCGGGGAGGGATGTGCTGGCTGCAGCTTCCCACCACCCCCATTGGCCCGGGACGGCGAACCGTGGCCAGTGGGGGCCGCGATCGGCCGAACCTGCCGCGTCTGCAGGTAAATAAACTGGCCCGGCCCGCCAGGGTGCTTACCCTGGCGAGTTGCGTGCCAAACGTTGCCGACCCCTGCATTAGGAGGTGCTGTGCTGCAGGGAGTTGGGTGGGGGCCTGAGTAAGGTGTGCTCTCCTCCAGGCTACTCCTGGTGCCAGTGACTGGGCAGTAGTTGGGAGTGTGGTAAAGTAGGAGGAAGGGCTGTTGTTCCAGTAGGGGGAGCTCTTCGTTCGGCTCCAGGACTGAACCACTGACCCAGGGTGATACTAGTCCTGTGCTACTTGAGATGCTGTTTTCAGATGGGAAATAAGATCCTGGCCATTTGTGTTCATTCAAGGGCTCCTGACGGTATCATGTTCCTGCCCATTATCTCCTAGGGTCCTGCCCAGAGTCCAGCATGGTAATTATATTCCACCCATTTAAAACATCCCTGACTGCTGTGTTCCACACCAGAGCTGGTTGCATCTCAGCCCTCAGCAAGGGATCCCTCTATAAACAGCCCCTTGCCACACCCCAGAGGCATTTCATTGCTGGGCAAACATTCCCTGTATAACTCCCTCCCCGCATCTCTCTCCAGAACTGGCTGCATTTCCTTGCTAGATGAACTATCTCTATATAATAGCTGCTGTGTTCCACCCCAGAGAAGGCTGCATTCCAGTAGAGGATGATTCGTGCGGTGGTGTATAGCACAGCAGGGGCCTGCAGGGTGAAGGCTGCCACAGATGTGTAAGATACTTAGTTCATAGTGCAGGAACGTGAGGGCTGGAGTCTTTCCATGGTTCTCTTGCCTATGACTCTGAATACTGTGGTATTTGAGGGACAAACCCCAGCCTGCTTCATGCACAAGTGGAGCCGCGTAGGCCTTGCCTACAGTCTGCAATCTCCACTGCTCCCCAGCCGGCTCTGCTCCTAACCCAGGTCGTGCCTTGCCAGCAGATCCGCCACGGGGCTGCTTCCCTGCAGCCAGAGGTGCTCTGCAGATGCTGCCAGCAGTGTAGGTACGCAGGCCTTTCAGTGACCGCCGCAGCGTGACTCAGCAGCAGCTGGCTGGGGATGTAGCCGGGCTATTTTTACTCACTCTTTCTGCCCGTCTTCACACTTACAATGCTGTCTGTTCCCT
>NW_027053168.1:0-50000 GCF_011386835.1 Chrysemys picta bellii | reverse complement strand
CAGTCAGCTCGGAACGGCAGCCAACACAGAGAAGCAGCATCTTTATAGCCTCCACTGCAGAGCTAGATTCAAACAACACACCAGCGTGACTGAGTGCCAGGAGCCCCCTCATGGTAGGTCTGTCAGGGAGTGACGGATTCACTTGTGTGTGGAAAGACACACCAATGGTTTAAATAGAGCTTAGGAAGGCACAGGTTCGTGACTGGGGTTCCTAGGAACTATAGGTTCGACGGGACAGGTGAGCAAAGCCCACAGGTAAGTGGGGAACATGGAGACCGGGGAGATGGGTCGGAAACAAGAGGGAGTGTGGGCTATACTGGCAGAGAGAAAGGAGAGTCAGGACAAAACTGGGAGGAAAGATCAAACCAGTATCTTAGATGCCTATATACAAATGCGAGAAGTATGGGGAATAAGCAGGAAGAACTGGAAGTGCTAATAAATAAATAAATACAACTATGACATTGTTGGCATCACTGAAACTTGGTGGGATAATACACATGATTGGAATGTTGGTGTGGATGGGTACAGCTTGCTCAGGAAGGATAGACAGGGGAAAAAGGGAGGAGGTGTTGCCTTATATATTAAAAATGTACACACTTGGACTGAGGTAGAGATGGACATAGGAGACGGAAGTGTTGAGAGTCTCTGGGTTAGGCTTAAAGGGGCAAAAAACAAGGGAGATGTCATGCTAGGAGTCTACTACAGGCCACCTAACCAGGTGGAAGAGGTGGATGAGGCTTTTTTCAAGCAACTAACAAAATCATCCAAAGCCCAAGATTTGGTGGTGATGGGGGACTTCAACTATCCGGATATATGTTGGGAAAATAACACAGCGGGGCACAGACTATCCAACAAATTCTTGGACTGCATTGGAGACAACTTTTTATTTCAGAAGGTTGAAAAAGCTACTAGGGGGGAAGCTGTTCTAGACTTGATTTTAACAAATAGGGAGGAACTCGTTGAGAATGTGAAAGTAGAAGGCAGCCTAGTTGAAAGTGATCATGAAATCATAGAGTTTGCAATTCTAACGAAGGGTAGAAGGGAGAACAGCAAAATAGAGACAATGGATTTCAGGAAGGCAGATTTTGGGAAGCTCAGAGAGCTGATAGGTAAGGTCCCATGGGACTCAAGACTGAGGGGAAAAACAACTGAGGAGAGTTGGCAGTTTTTCAAAGGGACACTATTAAGGGCCCAAAAGCAAGCTATTCCGCTGGTTAGGAAAGATAGAAAATGTGGCAAAAGACCACCTTGGCTTAACCACGAGATCTTGCACGATCTAAAAAATAAAAAGGAGTCATATAAAAAATGGAAACTAGGACAGATTACAAAGGATGAATATAGGCAAACAACACAGGAATGCAGGGGCAAGATTAGAAAGGCAAAGGCACAAAATGAGCTCAAACTAGCTACGGGAATAAAAGGAAACAAGAAGACTTTTTATCAATACATTAGAAGCAAGAGGAAGACCAAAGACAGGGTAGGCCCACTGCTTAGTGAAGAGGGAGAAACAGTAACAGGAAACTTGGAAATGGCAGAGATGCTTAATGACTTCTTTGTTTCGGTCTTCACCGAGAAGTCTGAAGGAATGCCTAACATAGTGAATGCTAATGGGAAGGGGGTAGGTTTAGCGGATAAAATAAAAAAAGAACAAGTTAAAAATCACTTAGAAAAGTTAGATGCCTGCAAGTCACCAGGGCCTGATGAAATGCATCCTAGAATACTCAAGGAGCTAATAGAGGAGGTATCTGAGCCTCTAGCTATTATCTTTGGAAAGTCATGGGAGACGGGAGAGATTCCAGAAGACTGGAAAAGGGCAAATATAGTGCCCATCTATAAAAAGGGAAATAAAAACAACCCAGGTAACTACAGACCAGTTAGTTTAACTTCTGTGCCAGGGAAGATAATGGAGCAAGTAATTAAGGAAATCATCTGCAAACACTTGGAAGGTGGTAAGGTGATAGGGAACAGCCAGCATGGATTTGTGAAGAACAAATCATGTCAAACCAATCTGATAGCTTTCTTTGATAGAATAACGAGCCTTGTGGATAAGAGTGAAGCGGTGGATGTGGTATACCTATACTTTAGTAAGGCATTTGATACGGTCTCGCATGATATTCTTATCGATAAACTAGGCAAATACAAATTAGATGGGGCTACTATAAGGTGGGTGCATAACTGGCTGGATAACCGTACTCAGAGAGTTGTTATTAATGGTTCCCAATCCTGCTGGAAAGGCGTAACGAGTGGGGTTCCGCAGGGGTCTGTTTTGGGACCGGCTCTGTTCAATATCTTCATCAACGACTTAGATATTGGCATAGAAAGTACGCTTATTAAGTTTGCGGATGATACCAAACTGGGAGGGATTGCAACTACTTTGGAGGACAGGGTCATAATTCAAAATGATCTGGACAAATTGGAGAAATGGTCTGAGTTAAACAGGATGAAGTTTAACAAAGACAAATGCAAAGTGCTCCACTTAGGAAGGAAAAATCAATTTCACACATACAGAATGAGAAAAGACTGTCTAGGAAGGAGTACGGCAGAAAGGGATCTAGGGGTTATAGTGGACCACAAGCTAAATATGAGTCAACAGTGTGATGCTGTTGCAAAAAAAGCAAACATGATTCTGGGATGCATTAGCAGGTGTGTTGTGAGCAAGACACGAGAAGTCATTCTTCCGCTCTACTCTGCTCTGGTTAGGCCTCAGCTGGAGTATTGTGTCCAGTTCTGGGCGCCGCATTTTAAAAAAGATGTGGAGAAATTGGAAAGGGTCCAAAGAAGAGCAACAAGAATGATTAAAGGTCTTGAGAACATGACCTATGAAGGAAGGCTGAAAGAACTGGGTTTGTTTAGTTTGGAGAAGAGAAGACTGAGAGGGGACATGATAGCAGTTTTCAGGTATCTAAAAGGGTGTCATGAGGAGGAGGGAGAGAACTTGTTCACCTTAGCCTCTAAGGATAGAACCAGAAACAATGGGTTTAAACTGCAGCAAGGGAGGTCTAGGTTGGACATTAGGAAAAAGTTCCTGTCAGGGTGGTTAAACACTGGAACAAATTGCCTAGGGAGGTTGTGGAATCTCCGTCTCTGGAGATATTTAAGAGTAGGTTAGATAAATGTCTATCAGGGATGGTCTAGACAGTATTTGGTCCTGCCATGCGGGCAGGGGACTGGACTCGATGACCTCTCGAGGTCCCTTCCAGTCCTATAATCTATGATTCTATGATACACATATTCGCACTGGCTTGCTAAAATAGAACTGTTGCAAGGATAGCATGGACAGCGGTGAGAGGGGCTAGCCACCCCGAGTACAACCCCACCCGGACCTTATGAGTACGTACTCCGGCGGCTAGCCCAAGCCACTGCCTGAACTGTCGCAGCCATGCTGCTATTTAACACGCTAGCTTGATGACAGCTAGCGCAGGGATGTCTCCTCAAGCAGGGAATCGCACCCTGCTTGGTCCTGCCTCAGCGTAGGGGGCTGGACTGGATGATTTCTTGAGGAGCCGTCCAGCCCCACAGTTCTGTGATTCTACAAAATGAGAAGTAGCTGGGGCCAGATTAAAGGTTGGTGCCAGAACCTCAGTTGAGAATTGCCTTCCCTTTTAGCATGTAAATGCTCAGCTGTAATGAATCTAGTTCTTTTAAATACGGAAATAAATCCTCGACTCAAATTGTATATTAGCAAAGGTTTGGGGGTTCCTTTTGGAACTTTGTTGTTTTAATAAAGTCAATAAATATACTCAAAACTATGCAAAGGATAAGCAGTGTGGTCTAATGGTTTGAGTATGGGACTGGCAACCAGAAATAGATTTCTCATCCTGGCTTTGCCACTCACTCACTGTGTGATGCTGGGCAACTCACGTCCCCGCCCCGTGCCTCAGTTTCCCCATGTACCAAAAAGGGATGATACTGACCCTTCTGTACCTCCCAGGGATGAGGAAGGTTACTTAGTTAATGTTTGTAAAGAGAAAAGAGCCGACAAAACTAATCTGACACAATGACGGCACCAAGAGTGGAATGATAAAGCACCTAAAAATCCAAACAAATATACATGTATCACAATATTTGCCAACCCAAAATTCAGTTATGGTGCTTCTAAAAAACCCACATTGAACACTGTCCATCGCATACGCGTTTCATTTGAATAATACCTTTGTTGAGTCAGATCCGCAGCTGCTGGAAATCAGAATACTTCATTCAAGTCAATGGAGCTGTTGATTTATAGCAGCTGAAGATCTGGCCCATAAAACCCAACACATTTTAAGCCCGAAGTTTACTTGCTTTAGAAGTTGGGACTCTTAACTAATTTCACAATCATTGGTTTCCTCCAATACTTGAGCTATGAACAAAGATGGAGAAAGAAGTTCACAAAGCTAAGATTACAGGCTTGATGGTCATCAATCAATCTCACAATATACTTCTTAGTCTAGTGGGCAACACAAAGTTTAGCTGTATTCAAAATATCACATTGTGCTCCAATATTACTTAAATCCTCTGGCAAAGATTTAAATTTTAATCTACATGTTTGCGCTCAGGGGTGGCTCTAGATTTTTTGCCGCCCCAAGCACGGCAGGCAGGCTGCCTTCGGCGGTGTGCCTGCGGGAGGTCCGTCGGTCCCGCAGATTCGGCGTACCCGCCGCCGAATTACCGCCGAATCCATGGGACCGGCGGACCTCCCACAAGCGCGCCGCCGAAGGCAGCCTGACTGCCGCCCTCGCAGCGACCAGCAGGGCACCCCCCATGGTTTGCCGCCCCAGTTACGCGCTTGGAGCGCTGGTGCCTGGAGCCGCCGCTGCTTGTGCTCCACTGGAGACAGCAGGAAAAATTACAGCTCTTCACATTCATTGCAAAATTTCATTGCACTCTCCAAGGCTCTGGATTTTAGTGGGATGTAAGAGGTACATGACTTTTTGCTGACCCTCAGCCCGGGGGAGAATTGCACCCCCAAAAGCATTAAAGAGCATGTATCTGTATCTCCTCATTCCTTCCTAATCCTGGAAAATTTTAAACTTTGAAATGGGCAGCGCAAAACCAAAACGATCTGCCATAGTGGGGAAAGGAAATGTTATTCTTCATCCAAAATGGAGAATTATGGAGAATCAACTGGAAGGCAGATTTTAAGGGCCATGTCTCGAGCCCAATTGCTGCCTCTCCTGCCAGCTGTGAGGGTGAGGCCACAGAATGGGGATCAGCTTCCCTAAATCTCCAGGAACTGAAGTGGAAATCCCCTACTGTCCATTCTGCACCTGGAGGAAATAATGCCACAGCAAAGAGCCTCTCCTTTCCACACTCTGCTGCAGGGACAGCACGAGCCATCTTTTTATTGGGCCTATATCTGGGCCTGATCCAAGCCCATTGAAGTTAGTGGGCGACTCCCCTGATTGTGTCCTCTGGGGTCTGTGCGTATGGAGCTCGTCTACAGAGGAATGGAGGCCTGGAACAGAACCCACTTCCTTTCATTCCCCACTTCAGGGACAAGGGCCCTGTGTGAGATCCTAGAACAGGGTCCCAGAGAGGGATCAGCGGAAGAGACTCCTAGAGGGGACAAGTCTTTCTAGGGATCTCAGTGATCTCCGGAAGTCCCTGCTGGGTTAATGAAATATAACCTTACCATGCAGCCTTATCAACTCTGGAGTTATTCCCTATCTGCCACAATTTTTACAGCTGAACTAAAGAACTGAGTGTAAGAGAGAGGTAGGGCACAAGTAGCCCCTGATCAGACAGCTGGATTCCCTCCTGGATTCTGTTAGGATGGCACTTTTCATGCCAGAGCGAGAGAGACATCAAATGGAACAAAGGCCCAGATTCTCAAAGGTATTTAGGCTCCTAACTCCCATGGATTTCAGTGGGAGTTAAGTGCCTAAATACCTTTGAGGTTCTGGGCCAAAAAAATGAATTTAATTTGGTGACCCTTTTCAAACAGAATTTAAGCAAAGTGGGTCTCTGTTGGTCAGAGGTAGGACAGCCATGGGGAGTAAGAAAGCCCACTTACTTTTTTCCCCTCAGTAATAGATTAGATCTTGGATCTGAAATCGACTTTAGCCAGCACAATACCCAGCCTCTGCTTCTGTCCAAGTAAAAGCAACTGACACTGAGGGCCAACTGCCAGTGTTCAAATCACAGCATTGTGAGGTCACACTGCAGCACTTATGTCATTGTTGCCATGACCACGGGCGGGTAATAAAGGAAGGACCAAGGGTTGTTAACTAGGGTTACCATATCTATTAAATAAAAAAAGAGGACCCTCCACGCGCCCTGGCCCCGCCCATTTCCCCACCCCGCCCTGCCCCAACTCCGCCCCTTCCCCGCCCTAACTCCGCCCCCTCCTCCCTCCCACTCCCAGCCACGGGGAAAGGGCTGCCCAAGCGTTACCGGCTTCACGGTTTCCCGGGCAGTCCCCAGAGCCTGCGCCCCCGGCCGGCGCTTGCCCAGCGCAGCTGGACCCCGGGAGGGGAAGCGCCCAGCCGGGGGCGCAGGGTCTAGGGGCTGCCCGGCAAACTGTGAAGCCGGTAACTCTTGGGCTTTGGGCAGCCCCCTTGCCTCCGGACCCTGCGCCCCCAGCCAGGCACTTCCCCTCCCGGGCTCCGGCGGCGCAGGGTCCGGAGGCATGGGGGCTGCCCGAAGCCGGTAGCGCTCGGGCAGCCCGGCTCTTACATGGGGGCTGCCCCAAGCCGGTACCGCTCGGGCAGCCCCCATGCCCGGCTCTTAAACAGAGCCGAAGAGTCAGGGGAGGAGCAGAGCCGCCATTTTCCCGGACATGTTCGGCTTTTTGGCAATTCCCCCCGGACGGGGGTTTGAGTGCTGAAAAGCCGGACATGTCCGGGAAAAAGAGGACGTATGGTAACCCTAGTTAACCATATAAGCGACATCAAGTATTATGGAGGTGCCTGGTGGCGACTCCAGTTAAGGTTAAGGTTTTGTCTAAAAAGGGGCATAAATTCCTGCTTTTCCCTATGAGCAGGTGGTTAACCAGTATGGATTAATCTTTACTCTGACCTTTACTCAGTCAGGGAGTTAGGCACATAAATACCTGCAAAACTCTGGGCCCAACTGCCACTCAGAACTTCCCCTGAAGATGGTGGCCTCATTGGTTCTAACTGTCGACATTCCTATGCTGCGCATAGACATTGCGGATGCTCCATCCAGCTGGATGGTGTACACAATGATACCATCCAAGTAGAAGAAACATCTGCTTAAGTCATTAATCTCTGAGAGGCAGCAGGCCCCTGGGTCATCCCAAAAAGCTGAACTGAACTATAATGACGCAGCCCAATAGTGAAGGTTATCTTTATGCAGAACTTCCGTAAGAGAACCTGGCAATATCCACTGGGCAAATCCAGAGTAATGGATTCCTGAGCACCCCCAAATTGGTCCAGAACATCATCAATCTGTAGGATTGGCGGTGTATGTTTTTTGTAACAGTATTTAGCTGTCTAACAACCCCACAAAAGCAGTGTACTTTATCTTCCCTTGTGACTAGAAAAACTGGTGATGTCCTTCTGATATATTTTGTATCCTGGCATTACTGTGTCCCATTGATTATCCTTATTCCACCAAGTTTCTGTGATGCCTGTTATATCACTAACCTCATGCACGAGGCACTCTAGTTCACCCATCTTATTATTTAGACTTCTAGCATTTGTATATAAGGACTTTAGTTTTAAACCTGCTGCCTATTAACTTCATTGGGTGACCCCTGGTTCTTGTGCTATGTCAAGTGGTAAATAAGTTTCCTATTCACTTTCTCAACATCATTTGTGATTTCATAGACCTGTATTATATCCCCCCCAGGCACACACCTCGATACCCAGGCTCAGGGCACCTGCTGGGCAGGCATGCTTGTGAGAAGAACAGCTATGCTTTACTTATGGCAAACCCTTCTGCTTTCCTTCTTAAGTGGGACGGGCTCTTGGAATCCTGCCTGCCAAGCGCTGAGCCCACTCAGCTGCTCTGGGACCTGCACTTCCTGTCCTAAACGCTTGGCTAGTGCTCAGCAGCTGCTCCCTGCCCAGAGGTGGCTGCACATCATTGCTGGTGTGTGCACTTGATTTAGTTGGGATTGGTCCTGCTCTGAGCAGGGGTTGGACTAGCTGGCTCCTGAGGTCCCTTCCACCCTGAGATTCTATGATTCACTAGTCCCCATCCTGCTGCCATCAAGGTGGGGTTTCCCATTGGCGTCACTGGGGGCCGGAGTGGGCCATGGCTGCGTGAGATGGTCTCTGACCAAGAGGGGAACACTTGGTGGGCACCCACAGTGGGTCAGCCCGAGCCGCCTAAACACTGTCGGCGTCCAACTCCGGGAGAGAGCGCAGGGACTGCCGGGAACTGGAGTCCCTCACTCTCCCGAGTCTCCTCCCACAGCTCGACCCGCGGGGGGAGGGAGAACTACATTTCCCGTCGGGGCACCGCGAGAGGGGCCGCACAGGGACGGGCACGCAGCAGCGCCGGCGGGAGTCGGAGGCGGGCGGGGCGCGGGGCCAGGAGCGCGCGTGCCGGGATGGTGCCGCTGGCTCTGGGTGGGCGTGGCCTGGAACGCGGCTGCGGCGACTGCTGGGGGCGGGGCCGGCGAAGGGGCGGGGCTGCGGCTGGTGATGTTGCTGGTGCTCGGCTCGCGGGGCAGGGACCGTTACTCTGAGGCGACAGGGCGGTCGGGCAATGGCTCAGCTGGGACAAGGTGGGGACCCGATGGGCGGGGGGTCTGCGGGCGTGCGTGTGCCCTGCTCGGGAGCGGCCGGGGCTGAGCCGGGGGGGGGCGCGTGGCTGGGGGGGCGCGCGCGTGGCTGGGTGGCTGCCGGGGGGGCGCGCGTGGCTGGGGGGCTGCTGGGGGGGTTACCGGGGGTGCGCGCGTGGCTGGGGGCGGGGGGCTGCCGGGGGTTGCCCAAGTGGCTGCCGGGGTTGCGCGCGTGGCTGGGGGGGGGGCTGCCGGGGGTGCGCGCGTGGCTGGGGGGGGGGCTGCCGGGGGTTGCGCGCGTGGCTGGGGGGGGGGGCTGCCGGGGGTGCGCGCGTGGCTGGGGGGGGGGGCTGCCGGGGGTTGCGCGCGTGGCTGGGGGGGGAGGGCTGCCGGGGGTTGCGCGCGTGGCTGGGGGGGGGGGCTGCCGGGGGTTGCGCGCGTGGCTGGGGGGGGGGCTGCCGGGGGTTGCGCGCGTGGCTGGGGGGGGGGCTGCCGGGGGTTGCGCGCGTGGCTGGGGGGGGGGGGGCTGCGGGGGTTGCGCGCGTGGCTGGGGGGGGGCTGCCGGGGTTTGCGCGCGTGGCTGGGGGGGGGGCTGCCGGGGGTTGCGCGCGTGGCCGGGGGGGGGGCTGCCGGGGGGTTGCGCGCGTGGCTGGGGGGGGGGGCTGCCGGGGGTTGCGCGCGTGGCTGGGGGGGGGGCTGCCGGGGGTTGCGCGCGTGGCTGGGGGGGGGGGCTGCCGGAGGTGCGCGCGTGGCTGGGGGGGAGGGGGCTTCATGCCAGAAGGCAGCACCAGATCCTCTCGTCTGACCCCCTGTAAATCAAAAGCCACAGATTCCCCCCGCCCCGCCCCGCACTGAACCCAGCCCCCCGGAATTAGACCCGAGTGTGACCCGCCCCCGGGGGTAGACTTATGATGCGCTAGAGGCAGCGTGTCTGCCTTTTGGAGTGACTGGATTGCGCCAAAGGGCATCATGCCGTGTTCTCAGATCACTGGTTATCCCATCATTGGCCGATAGCTCTCCGATGGGAGTTACATTCCCCCACCCTTTGCAGATTGTATCCCACTAAGGTGCACTTTGCTGTTCCTTAACAAAGTGTATTTTAGTCACCACTGGATACTGCTGTCTTGAGACATTTAAAAAACAAACATGACCACTCGGTGTGGGTGTCTTTGTTCCCTCTGCGGACACATTAATTTGGCATTAGTTGGCTTTGCCCTTGGTAATGTGTTTATCCTCCTCATCTCTCTTGTTTTTTGCCAATAAGTGTCAGATCTGGTCTCGTGACATCTCATTCCAGTTCTCCTTCCCCCTTGCCCAGTAACTGATGCTCCTTTTATGAGGTTGTCTGACTGCTCAGGTAGTGATGAGCTGAGCTCTCATGCAACAAGGGAGAAGGGTGAGAGCAGTCATTTGAAAAAATATATGGGGGGAGGAATGTGGCATATGAAGATCCTGGAATCACAGATGGGAGTAAACACTATGTTCTGTTGTAATCTGTTTAGCACATAATGCAGCCTATAAGAAGATATTAAGGGGGATGTTGATGATTGGCAGATAAATTACTGAATGCATTCCTTTATGTGGCGAAGCGAACACTTCAATGGTTTCTTTTTTCAGATAAATCCCAGAGAGAATTAATCTGGTCCTAATGTAGAAGGACAACATAAGAAACTCTTTGTGGTGATTTGACAGGTTCTGAGGGGGGAATTCAATATGAAAAAGGCAAAAAATTTAAATGGGCAAACATATTTTTAATGCAATGTGTAACTAACCTAAAGGAATACACTGCCGTAGAATATAGTGTTGTAAATCCTAAAAAGGATTAGGCATCTATATAAATAGGGATAGCATTTACACTTACTCTGTCTAGCCTAAAAGAAATAAAGGCTATAATACTTCATGGCACAAGCTCACCACCAGCTGGAGTCAATGAGCCAGAGTATCCAATGGTATTACATAATTAGATGCATTATGGTGTTGGAAGGCTTTCATCTGAAGCACTGAGTATTGGCTGTTGTCCCTGATAACAGACTAGATGGCTTATTAATTTCTTTTGATATGAGAGTTCCATTGTTAGGTTTCAGAGTAGCAGCCGTGTTATCCTGCAAAGACCTGTCTCCTGCTGAAGCCAAAATTGCATACATGTGATAAGCTTTTGTAGGATTTGGCTCGTTTTAGGCTATCAAAGCTCTTATAAATTTCATTGATTGTAAAAACTCTTTGTAAAGAGAATATTTTGGCTAGTACTGAATGTAGTCACCTGAAACCTAGCAACTGCTTAATAGCACATGCACAGCTGCTTGGGACAAGAAGTGAAGAATACCTTGTATTGACATTAAAGGAGTTTAAAACAATATACTGGTAATTATCCATGTTCCTAAAGTATATTTACACTGAATTATGTGAGGCCATTGTAACTTTTTTTATTTGTCTTGACTTTCTGAATCTAGAAAACTAACATGTAAACATAGGATGCATAGGCTATATGCATCCGAAGAAGTGGGCTGTAGTCCACGAAAGCTTATGCTCTAATAAATTTGTTAGTCTCTAAGGTGCCACAAGTACTCCTGTTCTTTTTGCGGATACAGACTAACACGGCTGCTACTCTGAAATCTGGTAAAGGATTCATTGTTCTGTAACAGTACCTTCTGGCACATCTGACAAACTCACTACACCCGACATATTGCTCTCATAGTATTTATCCAAAGAAGGTAAAGTGTGAGGCATCTAATAAAAATTTGTCATACTGATTCTCGTATACATGGGATATTTGAGTGGTGTGTATGTACTCGAAAAAAGCTTTAAAATCTGCGGGCAAACAGGTTTTGCCAGACAAATGGATGTAGATTCAGCTATCGGCCTTGATTCATCTGTAGATTAAGCATTGGAAGCTCTGTTTTGTATATGGTGTCAGCAGGAGGATGTGAAAACAACTTAAAGTCAGCGCACCAGGAACGGAATCACTGGGGGTCATCCTGACCATGGGGACAAAAACAATGAGTTTTGGGAAATGCACAAAGTCATTTTGTTTTCATTCGCTGAGGAAGCAGAAAGAACAGTGCATTTTGCATTCATGAGATAAGCTGTTTTAAACAAAACTTCAGTAGGCTAAAAACCTAACCTTAGGTCTTGTATTATTGTGCAGGTGCAAATGCTAGTAAGTTGAGATGATTAATAAAGAATAAACAGGTCTTTGGATTTTTTTTCTACAATAGAATTTAAAAATCAAGAGCATGGTATAAGTGGTACTATCAGGGTGATAATGCTTTAAACTATATGTTAGAGATTAATTAGTTGTGTCACAGAAAATTTTAAATTCCCTGTCGCTCAGGAACATTGAGAAAATACTTTCCATACTACAGTCATATTGGATTTTTAGGGGCTGATCCTGCTTCCATTTGAAAACGTTAATAAAACATCCATTGACCTGCAGGAATTGCAGGAATTGGCTCTACCCTCGTAGCAGGAATTGTCAGTTTTGTATAGGCTGGTGGCCATGGATTTATGTACTCTGAAATTCTGTGGCTGTGGAATGTATTGTAGAATTGTGTTCTAGAATGAGTATTTTTTTATTTATTTAAAAAACAAAAAGCTTCTAGTCCTTTATGGATGGGAAGAAAACATAAATGCGAACAGTGTATCTAATGCAGTGTTTGCAGAACGATAGGAACAATAGTTCTGAGGTGTGAACTGTCCTATTATCTCAATTAGTGTTTGTTTTGAAATCTAATTATGGCAGTTAAAAATGCAACTTTCACTGCTGATAATGTTGGCAGCACTCACCTTCTCAGGTGTCAAAAGTCCCAACTGTCTCCTCTGCTTCCAAAACCTTCAGGTTTCCCCTGATTTTTATACTTCATTGATTTGTCTTCAGCAGGGCCGGCTCCAGGCACCAGCTTCTCAAGCAGGTGCTTGGGGCGGCCGCTCCTGAGAGGGGTGGCACGTCTGGGTATTCGGCGGCAATTCGGCGGACGGTCCCTCACTCCCGCTGGGAGCAAAGGACCTCCCGCTGAATTGCCGTTGCAGATCGCGGTTGCGGCTTTTTGTGTGTGTGTGTGTGTGTGTGTGTGTGTGTGTGTGTGTGTGTTGGCTGCTTGGGGCGGCCAAAACCCTGGAGCCGGCCCTGGTCTTCAGTACAAATTGTGCAGCACATTGAAAATTAAAAAATGGAGTAGCAGAAAACTGAATTCAACTGAGGGTATATTCTGATTGTACTATTCAATTTGATATTCAGTAAAATCTTAATTCGTTAATCTAGTTGAAGATGTCACAGAATTTCCAACCCGGGAATGTCTCAGGGTTCTGTGGTTTTGCCATGGAATATGTGACTGCTTGGGGGGTTTCATAAGTGGGCATTTAAACCTGATACGTGTGTGAGGAGGGAGAAGGGATCTATACATCTACTGTCAATTGTAGAGTCACACTTCAAAATTAGTTCCACAATACCTACAACGTAAGCAAAAGTAATTTTGTATTGAAGAATGAAAACAGTAAGTCTGCTCCTCCTGATCGTTAGTCTTGGAATAGGGCTTCAGAATGTCAGTCGAGAGCAGTATACGGTCTGCAAATGTTCTAACTTCCCTGGACAAAATCTGGATGTGTAGAGGGTACAGAGGATTTAATATCTTCCTACATAGAGACCACTTTCAGGTAATGCACATCTTTCTTTTTGTAATACCTTCTTCAAATCCAGGGACAAGGTTGTATCCTGTCACTCATCCTCCTGCCCCATGTTTGGTTTTTTTTTTTTTTTTTCCATTTCATGTGCTAATTCATTCCCCTGCGCTCTTCTGTTTACGTCAGACCTGAAATTAATCATGATCTGTTGAGAAGCAACTTCTGCCGCCTTCTTCACCCTGTCAAGTAGCAAACTTGGTGACGATGCAAAATGCTTCTCTTTCCGGAGTTGACGTTGGAAGATTTTTCTCAGCGTCCTTAGCCGAGTCCACGTGAAATGAGCTATTAAAAACACTATTGCTTAGTCAGTGGGGTGGAGTAAAAGGCCAGAATCATCCATTTGCAAACCGCGGGGAGAGAATCTGATGAAATTTGCAAAGGATCATGATGTCAGTAGACCTGAAAGTTGTTTTGGAAGGGGTAAAACTTTGTAGATTCTAACAATGGTTGAATTATTGTCTTTGCTTTTACTTTCCGAATCCCTGCTCTTGGAACGACTATTTTATCTTTAATATGAAATCTTTGTCAGTGTCTGATAAGACCAGTAACATCATTTGAACTAGAAAGTGCCATGCAAACTGAATTGAATGTTAAATTCAATTAAAATTAGGTTTAGTTAAAATAGGTTTAAGACACCTTATCTGGTTTTGTCCAATTAAACGCTCAAATCTGGTTTAGAAAACAATTTGAGACGAGAGCCTTCTTAAAAAAAAAAAAAGGGGGGGGGAGTTCAGCTAGTTCAGTTCAGCTAGTTCAGTGCGGCAGTGAAAGCAGATGATTATAGGACAGAGGCATTGGCATATAAGTCAATGTAAATACGTTGGCAGGAACAATATTCAAACTTGGTGTTGCTTAGAGAGGAAATCATCTTTGTTGGCTCCTGTGGTGCTGTGTGGTGTTAGATAAATGTATTACATTTTGCTGTAGTTTTGTTGGTTCAAGACTAACAGTTCCCAGTAGCTTTTATGATACTATTGATTATATCTACCTAACAATTCAGTCTTATTCCTCTTTTCTTCCAAATGGGATTTCCCTTCAGTTTCCAAAGAATATTCTTAAAATGTTTTTTTATTTAGCTTTCTGAGATCTTGTTTGGAGGGCTTACTGAGAATACCTACAAGGTGAAAATGGTAGGAATTTTTATTACTAATTTGTGCTTTTATAGATAAATATTGTTGGTTTTATATACCTCATAGTAGGTTTTGAAACCAATCTTAACAGTAGGGTTAAAATAACTATGTAATAGAATGCTAGGTGGCTTCTCCATTAGTCCAAACCTTTAGTCTAACTGCAAACCTGGACAGAGAGAATTACTTATCAGAGGGAATGGAGCACAAAACCCATTGTGAAGGGAACACTTGATCCCGTGCAGGGATTTGATCTCTGCTGACCAGGCAGGGTGTGGGAGTGCTGAGGGCAGCATGCTCATTTGCTTTGTGGGGGTGTCATATTTGCACTGCCTTTGAACAAGACCCGTTATCCCCAACAATGTTTAGACAACCGACTGAACAGCACAAACTCTTCAAATAGCTGAATCCAAGTCCTTAGCAGAAGGAAGGTTGCTCTGTTGGGCCTTTAAGGATGCTAGAGCGTCCCGGAGCATCTGTTTTATAAAACAAGGAAAATTTAAAAATCATTGAGGAGCAACTGCTATTTTATATCAAAACAACCTAGGTTTTTTCACCTTAAAGGGTTTCAGTAAAGCCTCCTGTTATAGTAATTCTGGCAGCTGTCAAGAGAAGGCATGTCAGTCTACAGCTGTATTTGATTTATTTTAACTCTTCTCTGCTGACCCTTCTACTTTATTTTAATTGAATTTGGTCTGAATTCATGCCTGTGTCTGTTTGTACAATACTTGTTTTCTGTAGCCTGAAGAGCATGATTCTAAGTAGCAACATCCTCTGTGCTTTTGGTTAGTTCAGTAAAAGCTATTCTCTAACTTAAAATAAATCAACTTAATAAAGGTGGTTATAGAAAAAGGTCTGTTGTACAAAGGGTTTGGCTCTCATCCAAGCATCTCTCAGCTGTGTGTCTAGTCTGAGTTAAGGTTTACTTGTACCCCAGAAATATAATGGAATGCTACATAGTTCTACTAATCCCCTACATCTTTCCTGAGCCCTATATTCATTTTCAGCCAGTGCTAAAGTTACTCTCAGTGGGAAGCGTAATGGTGCAGTGATGCTGAAAGCTTTCCTGCACAATACAGTGTCTTTGAAATAGGGTGTGTCAGTTTTTTCCTTTACTTCATGCACTCGCGGTCTGCGGTGTTAAATCCATGCCACACAAATCTTAATTTTCAATGAGTATGCTGATTGCTGGTTCCTGTTTGTCTTATGGATCTAAGAACTGAACCTTTAGAAGTGAGCCACTGCACACCTGAAAAACTGAGCACAGTAGAATTTATTTAATACACATCTCTTTAAAAAAACAACAAAAACCTGGTGGGCTCACTCCACTTCTCAGTGAAGCTATAATAACACAAGCTGTGGGATTAATAATGTAAGACTCTGCTCTTACAAAATACTCTTGTGTGTGTCTATTTTTTGAATATCGTGTACAGTACAGTATTGAGTGTTGGGATGGTGCCATACTGGTGTGACCGTACTGAATGAACGGTGACAACATGGCTTGACATGACTGAACTGTGAAAGAGGATTCTGGGAGAAGAATCCTTTTCTTAGCATCAGGCAGATGCCAGAAGTGAAACTGACTGGCTCCATGCTGCGTGTATGATGAATACTGATCTTTGCGTCAGCAGATATGTCCGCTTGAAAGCAAACAACACGTGTAGAACATCTTGAGTGGAGCACGGGCTGACCGGGGCATCTTGACCCTGTAGAAAGACATCACGCAGGGGGCTTGTCAAGGCTGCTTCCCCACTCTGAACTTTAGGGTACAAATGTGGGGGCCTGCATGAAAACTTCTAAGCTTAACTACCAGCTTAAATCTGGTCCGCTGCCACCATTCCCAAAGCTAGTTCCCTTCCCTGGGAAGCCTTGAGAAACTCTTCACCAATTCCCTGGTGAATACAGATCCAAACCCCTTGGATCTTAAAGCAAGGAGAAATTAACCATCCCCCTTCCTTCCCCCCACCCACTCCTGGTGGATCAAGATCCACCCCCCTTGGATCTAAAAACAAGGAAAAAATCAATCAGGTTCTTAAAAAGAAGGCTTTTAATTAAAGAAGAAAGGTAAAAATCATCTCTGTAAAATCAGTATGGAAAATAACTTTACAGGGTAATCAAACTTAAAGAGCTCAGAGGATCCCCCTCTAGCCTCAGGTTCAAAGTACAGCAAACAGAGATAAACACTCTAGTAAAAGGTACATTTACAAGTTGAGAAAACAAAGTAAAACTAACACGCCTTGCCTGGCTGTTTACTTACAAGTTTGAAATATGAGAGACTTGTTTAGAAAGATGGGGAGAACCTGGATTGATGTCTGGTCCCTCTCAGTCCCAAGAGCGAACAACTTCCCAAACAAAGAGCACAAAGAAAAGCCTTCCCCCGCCCAAGATTTGAAAGTATCTTGTCCCCTGCTCTCCATGTGTCAGTATATAATGCCTGCATCTGTAACTTTCACTCTATGCATCCGAAGAAGTGAGGTTTTAACTCACGAAAGCTTATGCCCAAATAAATCTGTTAGTCTTTAAGGTGCCACCAGACTCCTTGTTGTTTTTGTAGATACAGACTAACACGGCTACCCCCTGATACTTGTCCCCTTATTGGTCCTTTGGGTCAGGTGTCAGCCAGGTTACCTGAGCTTCTTAACCCTTTACAGGGAAAAGGATTTTGGAGTCTCTGGCCAGGAGGGATTTTAGAATACTGTACACAGGAGAGCTGTTACCCTTCCCTTTATAGTTATGACAGGGCTAAAGTGAATGATTCATCAGCGAGTGAATGTGGGGTAATGTTCAGTTGGCACCACTCTGCAGTCTCCTCCTAAAGTATTAGGTAAAAATTAATAACCACATTCCCATTGAGCATGCTTTTAAGACATGTGAATCCTTTGAGGAAAAAGTCTAAAAATCAAGCCAATTAAATTAGTGTTGGGGATTCCTTAATTGACGCTTGAAGAAACTGCTAGACAGAGTAGCCAAAACTCTGCTCCATGGGCTTGAGTAGGATTGTGACCAGAAGGGTTTCCAGGCCACACACACCCCTGCGCCCCTCCTTCCCCAGGTTCTGTCCGCTTCCCGGAGCGGCGCGGGGGCAAGGCGGGCAGGCAGGGAGCCTGCCCTGCCTCCAGTGCGCGTTGGGCCGGAGCCGCTCAAAGTAAAGGCTGGGGGAGGGCGGGGGGGGGCCGCGAGGAGCTCGCGGGCCGCAGAAAATAACCCCATGGGCCGCATGCGGCCCCCGGGCCGCGTGTTTGAGACCCCTGCTCTAATGAGTCTTACTGGCATTGCTGTGTTGGTTTAGGGTGTGATTTTTACTAACATAGATCTGCCAGTAAAGCGGTAGTGTAGACACAGTTACAACGGTGTTTATACTGGTATCGTTTATCCTGGTCAGGGAAATCCAATAAGCACTTTTATACTAATATAAATATGTCCACACTAGAGGTTTTTGACACTATAGACCTGATCTACCCTTAAAATTTTTGCCAGTGTAGCTACGTTATCAAGCGTGGAAAAAATCACACCCCATAACTGACCTGATGGTGGTGGCAAAAGCACAAATGTAGATGCAGTTATACAATCAAAACCATGCTTTTGCTGATATCGTTTATTTCTTTTTGGGAACTGATATAAATGATACCAGCAAATGCACTCTTCCTGGTATAAACGGCACCTCCACTAAGGTGGTTTGCTGGTATAGTTACACTGGCAGATCCTTTTCTAGCAGAGACAAGGCCGTAGCATAGCCTTTATTAAACTGCTTCTCCTTTCATGTGCTGCTGTGTGAAAGATCCATGGAAAATAGCAGGTAGAGTGACCTGATTATACATGGAGTGTGGCTAAAGGCAGTCCACATACTGAAATAATAGAGATCCCCCCACCCCGCACGCTAATCTCAATTCTAATAATCTTAGAGGTTACTGGTAAATCACTAGGAACTACATTTTATGCCTCAGTCCTGGAAAGATTTTTGCACGTGTGTACCATTACTCATGTGTGTAATCTCATTGGATTACTCCTCTGACTAAAATTGTGCACATGTGTAAATCTTTCAGGACGTGGGCCTTAATAATTCCTGGAAATTTTCTGCTACTGAAAAGCTCTATGATTCTCTAAAAACAACGGTCACAGTACAGTAGTGTAGAATCCCAGCTCTCCTGTTGTGCAGTGCAAAGCAGGAAAATCAGGGATCTACTATGTTTGACTGTCAACATGCACATCATGCTGTCCTCTGCCCTCATTCGCTACAGAGCCAATCCCGCTAATAGGCAGGATTTGCCCGGTTAACAAGCAGATATTTACAAGAATTTCACTTCCTCATGAGGGACTGCACACCATTCCTGCATGTCTCTGCAATAACAATGAACCCAGTGCCCTGGACTAGATTTGTATTATAATAGAGCCTGGGAACCCCAGTCACAAATACAGTGCAGACAGGCAGGTCTCTGCCCCCAAAGAACTTACAGTTGGAGTGTAAGATGAGATAACAGATGGTGGGGGAGTACAAGGAAACATTGAGACCGTATTGGTGAACGTGATAGGCTATGGTCTCAGCGCCCTCGCTGCTGATAAGTACTACAGCATTGGTGCCGCATCAGCTGGGCAACTTATGTGGTAAGGTGGATAGGAGTCTTAGTGTGACGGGGATATTTAACCATTGGAACAACTTGCCAAGGGCTGTAGCGGATTGTCCATCACTGGTAATTTTTCAATCAGGATTGGATGTTTTTCTGAAAGATCTGCTCTAGGGGTTATTTGGGGGAAGTTCTGTAGCTTGTGTTATACAGGTCAGGCTAGATGATCACAATGGTCCCTTCTGGCCTTGGGATCTGACATTTAAGATGACTTTGGGGGAGGGGTGGTGTGTGGTACATAGCACTGAACGAGGTGACCTGTATGTTTTGCTTTTCAGGTGTCCATTGTGGAAGGCATATAACCTCTCATGGGCTGGCGCTGAACTGCTGCACGGATCTTACGTGATTTGATCACATTTTTCCTTGTGGACTCGAAGGGACGGGTGTCACCTCGCTGAGCGAAGAACTCCAGAGACATGTCACAGTTGATGAAATCACTGAGCCTTTTCTGGACGCTTTTGAAGAAGCGTTTCAGTGCTCCCTAACTTCCCATGAGGAATCTCTCGGATAAAGGGCTCCGAGTGCCTCACTTATCTGTGGAAATGTGACTATTTCTTTGGTGCTTTCATGGTGTTACTAGAAATCCAGCTTGCTTGTTCCATCTTCCTATCAGCAATTAAATCCGTGTAACAAACTGTACTTCTCGCATTTGAAACATTTCTTGCTTTTGTAAAAATGAGCTGCTGTGTCTTTAAGTATACATGGGTCTTTAAAAAAAACAACGAGGAGTACTTGTGACACCTTAGAGACTAACAAATTTATTTGGGCATGAGCTTTCATGGGCTAAAACCCACTTCATCAGATGCATGGAGTGGAAAATACAGTAGGCAGAATATATACCCAGAACATGAAAGGATGGGAGTTGCCTTACCAAGTGGGGGGTCAGTTCTAACAAGACAATTCAATTAAAGTGGAAGTGGGCTATTCTCAACAGTAGGATACCAAGGGAGGAAAAATCACTTTTGTAGTGGTAACAAGGCCAATGTAATCAGGGTGGCCCTTTTCAAACAGTTGACAAGAAGGTGTAAGTAACAGTAGGGGGAAATTAGTTTTTGTAGTGACCCATCCACTCCCAGTCTTTGTTCAGGCCTAATTTGATGGTGTCCAGTTTGCAAATTAATTCCAGTTCTGCAGTTTTTCATTGGAGTCTGTTTTTGAAGGTTTTTTTGGTTGAAGAATTGCCACTTTTACGTCTGTTAGTGAGTGTCCAGGAAGATTGAAGTGCTCTCCGACTGGTTTTTGAATGTTATAATTCTTGACCTCTGATTTGTGTCCATTTATTCTTTTGTGTAGAGACTCTACGATTTGGCCAATGTACATGGCAGAGGGGCATCACCTCGGTTGATGTGCAGGTGAACGAGCCCCTGATGTTGTGGCTGATGTGGTTAGGTCCTATGATGGTGTCCCTTGAATAGCTATGTGGACAAAGTTGGCAACAGGGTTTGTTGCAGGGATAGGTTCCTGGGTTCGTGTTTTCTGTTGTGTGGTGTGTAGTTGCTGGTGATTATTTGCTTCAGGTTGGGGGCTGTCTGTAAGCGAGGACTGGATTGTCTCCCAAGGTCTGTGAGAGTGAGGGATCATCCTTCAGGATAGGTTGCAGATCCTTGTTGATGCGCTGGAGAGGTTTTAGTTGGGGGCTGAAGGTGACGGCTAGTGGTGTTCTGTTACTTTCTTTGTTGGGCCTGTCTTGTAGTAGGTGACTTCTGGGTACCCTTCTGGCTCTGTCAACTGTTTCTTCACTTCAGCAGGTAGGTATTGTAGTTTTAAGGATGCTTGATGGAGTTTCTGTAGGTGTTTGTCTCTGTCTGAGGGATTGGCGCAAATGCGGTTGTATCTTAGAGCTTGGCTGTAGACAACGGATCGTGTGATGTGGTCTGGATGAAAGCTGGAGGCATGTAGGTAAGTATAGCGGTCAGTAGGTTTCCGGTATTGGGTGGTGGTTGTGACCATCGCTTATTTGCACTGTAGTGTCCAGGAAGTGGATCTCTTCTGTGGACTGGTCCAGGCTGAGGAGGATGGTGTGGTGGAAATCGTTGAAATCCTGGTGGAATTCCTCAAGGGCTTCTTTTCCATGGGTCCAGATGATGAAGATGTCATCCATGTAGTGCAAGTAGAGTAGGGGCGTTAGGGGACGAGAGCTGAGGAAGCATTGTTCTAAGTCAGCCATAAAGATGTTGGCATACCACTTTAATTGAATTGTCTCGTTAGCACTGACCCCCCACTTGGTAAGGCAACTCCCGTCTTTTCATGTACTGTGTATATATACTTGCCTAATGTATTTTCCACTCCATGCATCTGATGAAGTGGGTTTTAGACCACGAAAGCTTATATCCAAATAAATTTAGTCTCTAAGGTGCCACAAGGACTCCTCATTGTTTTTGCTGATACAGACTAACGTGGCTACCACTCTGAAATGTGTCTTTAAGTATACATTGCATTCTGACACTGATCTTGGCCACCTCAATCTCTTTGTCTTAATGATCAAATGACATACAAAACAGGGCAAAAAAACCAAAAGGGGTTTAATTTTCCTTTACACTAAACCCCCTTTACACCATTTTGGTGGTGGTACAATGCTTTGAAGTGGGTGCAGGTGTAATTTACTCCCACTTAAAGTCCCCAGTATACTGCCAGAGCAGTGTGAAGGGGTCATAGCATAAATGGGGATAAAGCCCAGGAATTTCATTGACAAACTAGATGCTGCGTCTGAGCTGAGCTTCCCCGGAGAAGTAAGTTTGAAATTAAAACAGGAAGGGCCGTGTGATTCGTGTCTAGTTTGTGATTCATGCTAACAGCCAGATCCATTTCTGCAGTACTCCTGCCTACGCGGTTATTTCCCACTATGTATTTGTGCAACTGATTATTCCTTCCTAAGTGTAGTACTTTGCATTTGTCCTTACTGAATTTCATTGCATTTATTTCAGACCATTTTACCAGTTTGTCAAGATCATTTTGAATTCTAATCCTGTCTTCTAAAGTGCTTGCAACCCCTCCCAGCTTGGTATCATCCGCAGACTTATAAGTGTATTCTCCATGCCATTATACAAATCATTTATGAAGATATTGAGTAGACGTGGACAGATTCCTGTGGGACCCCACTTAATATCCCCTTCCAGCTTGACTGTGAAGCGTTGATAATGGCTCTTTGAGTAGGCTTTTCCAACCAGTTATGCACCCACCTTATAGTAGGTTCATCTAAGCGATAGTTCCCTAGTTTGTTTGTGAGCAGGTCATGTGAGATGGTATCAAAAGCCTTGGACTAAAGGCGAGTTATATTACAAGGCTTGTTATCCTGTCAAAGAAGGATATTAAGTTGGTTTAACATGATTTGTTCTTTGACTAATCCATGTTGACTGTTACTTATCACCTATCTTCTAGGTGCTTACAAATTGATTTTTTGATTATTTGCTCCATTATCTTTCCAGGTAAGAAAATTAAGCTGATTGGTCTGACTGGTCAGACTAATTGTTTAATTTGTCAGGGTCATTTTGAATTCTAATCCTGTCCTCCAAAGTGCTTCTGTCCCTCTCAGCTTGGTGTCATTCTCAGATTTTATAAGCATGCTTTCCAGTCCATTATCCAAGTCCGTAATGAAAATATTGACTAATACTGGACCCAGGAGTGACCCCTGAGGGATCCCACTACATATGCTCTGGTTTCACAGTCAACCCTTAAGAACTACGCTCTGAGTTCAGTCTTTCAATCAGTTTTGCACCCATGTTATATTATTTCATCTACACCACATTTCCCTAGTTTGCTTATGAGAATGTCACAAGGGACTGTCTCAGAAGCCTTACTAAAATAACCATATATCACGTCTACTGCTTCCTTCCTAGCTGCTAGGCTTGTAACCCTGTCAAAGAAGGAAATTAGGTTGGTTGGCATGGTTTGTTCTTGAAAAATCTATGCTGGCTATTCCTTAGAACCCTATGATTAAAAAAAATTAAAATTAAATTAATGGCGATATCCTATCTCCTAGAACTGGAAGGGAGCTTGAAAGGTCATTGAGTCCAGCCCCCTGCCTTCACTAGCAGGACCAAGTACTGATTTTGCCCCAGATTCCTGGGTGGCCCCCTCAAGGATTGAACTCACAACCCTAGGTCTAGCAGGCCAATGCTCAAACCACTGAGCTATTCCTCGCCCCCAAATGATCATTTAGGTGCTTACAAATTGGCCATTTAATATTGATGGTTTGAGTATCTTTCCAGGTATGGAAATTAGGCTGACTGGTCTATAGTTCCCCAGGTTGTCGTCTTCCCCAAGAAGGAGGATACCAGGAGTGTGTAATGGAATGGAACCAAGTAGTTATTTATTAATAACCTCATTAAACTATTTCTTTTAGTGAATTCCCTTCTGGCATTTACAATGCCTGGGTCCTCATCTTGCAATAACCTCTGCTCAGGTGGACCGCAGTGCAGAACTCCCATGACTCTACTGGGTCTCCATACAATCACACTGCTCTGTCCATGTAGTGGACCCTTGGAGGATGGGGACCTTAGATCTCTCCCGGCCCGGAAGACTTGGACAACTGTGAAAGTGACAAGATTATCCAAATCCTGAAATCAAAAAATGGGAGGAAGTGTTGTCTAGTGGACTCGGCACAGGACTGCGACTCAAGAGATGTGCGTTTGGGTCAGCCACATACTTTCTTTGTGCTTACTTGGGAGAGATTTCCAAAGGCACAGAGGACAGTTAGGCACCGAATGCCCATTGAAAGTCACTGGGAGTTGGGTACATACCTGATTCAGGCCTTTGCAAATATCCCCCCTTAGCCGCTCCATTCTCAGTTCCCCGTCTGTGCAGTGAGGATAATACTTTCCTACCTCACAGGGGTGTTGTGAGGATAAAATCTATTGATGACTGTGAGGTGCTCAGATAGAGCCCTGCATGGATACAAAATTTGTATCCACATCCAATCCACAATCCACATCCAATCCACAATCCGCAAACATGGTATGCAGATATCGGCAGATTTGCAGGGCTCTACACTCAGGTATTACGGTGATAAGGGCCGCCTAAGTGCCTAGATAGGTATCGGCTGCCATACAAATGAAACCTGGTTAACGAAGCGGGGGAGTGATTGTTATTCAGACTGTTTAACTCAACCTGACACATAGCTGGAAGGAAAGATCTTGATTCAACACCCACGTAAATCAATTAGTGGCTGCAAGAGCTGACACCCCAGTTCTTATGGCCCTGCAAGGGCATGTGCAAGTCATGATTTGATATTCCTAAAGTAACAAGAAAAAAGCAGCCCCTCACCCCCCAACTGCATTAAAAAAAAAAAACATGGTCCCCTCCAATCTCCTTTGCAGTCATCTTTAACAGCATGTGTATTTTTAGTGTGAAGCTAGTGCATGCAGGTTAAGGCTGCTATAGTTTTCTTTGGGATTGTCTGTAGAAGACTTTTAAGGAAGTGCCCCGTCACCCTCAACAAGCTCCTCCTTGCCTATCAAACATAAGCTACTTGTCTTCACTTTCAAGGCCTATCCTCACCCTATGTATCATTTCTCATTCATCACAGATGTCAACTCCTACCTTCATTCATCCTATGATAGTCATTGCTGTGACATTCCCCAGGGTACAATCTGGACTGATGGACAGTGATGTCCCCTCAATTCTACAACCTGGGGTGCCATTTATACTGCTTTGCTGTGAGAACAACCACTCCTGACCTTCTCACACCCAGCCTCTAGCATGTAAATTATTCTAGCTGAGTTATATGAGCACTTTTAGCCAGCCACTCCTGAATTATATTTCAGAGTGACACCAAAACATTCCCAGTCCTAAATTTGTCCTCAGAAATGTGCTGCTTGTATTGTCCAGTATCTTCCTGAACAAGCTCATAGAAAATCCATCATTTCATCACTAGAAAACAATATGCACATACCTTGGTATCTCAAATGGAGCTTCCCACATACTTCAAACACACACATGTTTAGATAAAATAATGTTAATAACTACAGAAAGAAATATTTTAAGTGATTACAAGTAATGAGACATAAAAAATCAGAATTGGTTACAAATAAATAAAAGATAAAACACGAACAAATACCTAACTTAACAGGCAAAGTGAATTCAAAACAAAAGTCTCTGACCACATGTTCTTTTGCAGTGTTGGACCCCTCCCCCAATCCATTGTTCCATTCCTTTTCTTTTTCATTAGTCATGGGTGTCATGGGTAGAGAGAAAGGGAGGAGAGGGGTGATTTGGGGCCTTCGTTCCTCATTTTTATGCCTCTTCCTCCTCTGAGAATCATCTCCAGTTGGGGTTCTGGTGGCAGACAGCCTGTTTGCATGGGAATCTCCAGCTGTTCCATTGCCAAGATGTAAATTTCTTGCTCACATCCTTCTTCCTGCCACAAAATGGACACTTACCCAGGTGATAGTCCATTTGATTATGCTGATACCTGGCTGAGGCATCAGTTTGCCTTTTGTCTCTGAGGAACTGGCTTGTGCCTGCTTTTCTAAACTTGGAGCATGTCTCAGTAAAGTCATACAGTAGAATCTTTATAACTTTACATACAATGTTGCCATACATATTCACCAGGACAATAATGTTCAGCAAATTATGAGCTTTCAAATGATGAAAAGGCCAATTAAGTAAGAGAAAAAAAACTTTTGAAGTGATAATCAAGATAGCCCAGTATAGACAGTTTGATAAGAAGTTTGATAAGAAGTGTGAGAACACTTACATGGGGAGATAGATTCAATGTTGAATCCATCATTGAATCTAATTATTCTCACACTTCTTATCAAACTGTCTGTACTGGGCTATCTTGATTATCACTTCAAAAGTTTTTTTTCTCTTACTTAATTGGCCTCTCAGAGTTGGTAAGACAACTCCCACCTGTTCATGCTCTCTGTATGTGTTTATGTATCTCCTCAATATATGTTCCATTTTATGCATCCGAAGAAGTGGGCTGTAGCCCACGAAAGCTTATGCTCAAATAAATGAGTTAGTCTCTATGATTCACACTTCCATTCCAATCCTCCTCATCCCTACCATACTATAGCAGAGTACCAGCTCTGTTGCAGTTAAGGTTGAGGTTTGCTACCTTCTTAAAGGTGGACTATTCTAAGTGCTCTACAAGCCACATGCTGAAGTGGAGTGTCTTGAAATTTGCCATGCCTCATTCGGGTGCTGGCTAGGGTTAGTGATCCAAATTTGGGGTCATTTGAGCAAGGTGTTCCTGAGGTGCAGCCCCTGCAACAAAACAGCATTTTACAAAATCATCTAATTCTTAAACATTTTGTTTTGTGTTTTGCACACACCTGGGGCTCTAGCTACGGCTTTGATCCTTCCCACATTGATCTCAGTCATTCAGGGTGTACTTCAACTACTGCATGGTCCCCCACAGTTCCCTTGGAGAAGCCATAGTGAAAAAGTTATTAAGGGTAAAGTTTGTCACTCTCGGTCGGTGTGAACCAAACGGAGTCAAATGTACATGTGCAGCAAGAGGGTTTCCAGGAACTCTGTTGTCATAGTAACTGGGCGACTCAAGGAGACATGCTGTAGCCATTCAACTCCAGCTGCAGCCATAGAAAATGCCCTCAAATTTTGTTTGTGCAGAGCTCAGGTTGCGCAGTGGTGGCTTGTGCCCTTCCAAAATGTGGAGAGTGAGTAAACTTAAAAACGTCTGAAAACCAGGAAATACAAAGTTAAGGTGTATGCCACCCTTGCAATGTAACCTTAACTCTGCCCCCTGGAGCTCGCAATAGCCACTGGGAATGGTTCAGTAAGAGGGATTCAAAACTTAAACTATCAAGGGAAGTGGTGGATTCTTGTCTCTCTTGATGTCTTCAAATCAAGACCAGATGCCTTTCTGGAAGATGCTTTAATCATAATAAGTTTTTAGGCTCAATATGGGAGAACCTGGGTGAAATTCTTTGGCCTGCGATATACAGAAGATCCCTGACATAAAATCTATGACTCTACTACATGTAGAAATGAGGAAGGACTAAGAGAACATGCCGTGGTTTGTGGTGTTCTACAGATTGGAATTCTAGCATTTGTTTGCATGCACTCCGGCTATGTTGGCCGTGTGAAGAGTAGCTGTGCTGAATGGTGGAGGGATTACTTGGAGCAGCTGAACACAGATGTGACTGCGACTGAGAGGTGCATGTGTACCTTGAAAGATCAAGTATGCCTCATTCTGTAGGTTGTGTATGTAGAGATCTACCAGGGTATCTTCTTGCCATGGGGATTGTCAGCAGCCTGGTGGCAGACATGACGGTGGTCTCCGGGGCTTAGTGAGGGGTAGGCGAAGGCAATGCTTCAGAAGGAATCCCCAGGGCAAGGTGAAGAGGTGTGTCATGAATCATTTGTGGTAGAGCGCCCCCTTTGGGCAACATGGGAAGCGTGCACACGAGTCCAATGAATCTCTCATCCCTGCAGGTGTTGCAGGGTGTCTTTCTATCAGGCCGGTGCTTAATTCTCCAGCTGAGGCCTCTCAGCTTTCTCATCCCCTCTCAGGGTCCCAGCTGAAATCACAGAACAGCCCACAGTCAGCAAGCAGGGCTAAGCAAAAGTAAAGAAAAACCTGTAAGCAGCTCCCTCCAGGTTATGGGCCTCTCTTACTTCAGAGGGGGCCATCTGAGTACCACTGTCCACTTCAGAGCCCCCCGGGGATTCCCGTGCACGTCTCAGTCCTTTCCCCCCCTTCAGCTCAGGGGTTCTGCACCCGCCTTCTCCAGGGCTGGAGAAGCTCCACAATGTTACCCCCATCTCAGCGGAGTTCCCTCCTTTTAACTCCTCCTCCAGTCCTGGCATGATTTGCCAGTATGGCAGGGCAGGACCACTCCAGCCCAAATCAGCTCCTTAACCCCTTCCATGCTACTGCAGGGTTTATATGACCATATCACAGGGTGGTGGCATTTAGCAAGGCTGGGGTGTTTGTGTGGAGTAGGCTTGGGGTTGAGTGTAGGTAGCTTCTGTGTGTGACACCTGACCTAAGCCCGAGCTCTGCCTTTGCGAAGAGAAGGTGTTAGACTTTGTCCTACAGTGCCCATGGTGCTGAATGCCCAAGTATTCTACAGCGTCTGGAAGTGGAGACTCCAGTATGTGCGTTACTGGAGTGCTGGGGCATTGCTCAAAGAGGACTGAGCTAAGGTTGCATTGTGGAGGTGGAATGCATCTTAACTTCCTATTTCCTGGCTTTCAGAAGTTTACTTTTAACCACTCCACATTTTGGAAGGGCACGAGATACCACAGGGCAACCTGATCTCTGATTAACAAAGTTCTGGGGCATACAATACCCTTCATAGCAACAACCATGATTTCTGAACTTGGTTGTTCAGAGAATGCACTCAAATACTGCAGCGTCGCTCCATAACCAGTGGCTAGGGGGTGCGAAAGGGTTGTCCTCTTTCTTTTAAAACCCAAGAGCAACCTTTGCATATTGTTCCCAGCCAACAAACCCCACCCCACACTCTCCCCATAAAACCAAACCAAACCCTGAGACCCAAACCCCAAGATTTTGAGATCTGGAATCTGTGACGGTAAAGACTCGAGATTGGTAGTTTGCCACCCACTGCATCTTCCTTACCCAGGACAATCCACATTCTAGTGGTCACCCTGTTGTTACAGGGAAGGAAAAGCTTGGGCCTTCGACATCAGCTGTGTGTTCATATTCAGATTTCACCAGCTTCTCAACAGGTGTAAATCCCATAGCTCCACTGACTTCAGCAGAGCCATGCTGATTTGCACCAACTAAGGATCTGGCCCAGGGTGAACAACCCGGTGCCTCCATATAAAATATGCAGCTCTGCTGCGTTGCTTCTGGTGGTTTGTTTGGAAAGGCAGCGTGAGAACATGCCCCTTTTCAACTTTATTGTTATCGATATTACGATAGCATCTAGCAGTCCCAACAAGGGCAGTCCTAGCTATTCTGCTGGCCAGGGCAGCAAACATTTTTGGCATCCTTCTGGCCACTCAGTAGAGAGGGGGGGAAATAGCCCAAGTGGCACAGCAGTCCAAAGCTCCTCTGCTTGCCCACCCCTGCGTCCCCACCATGACTGGGACCCTGTTGTGCTAGGCACTGTGCACAGTGAGAGCCAGTCTCTGCCCCAACGACCTTACCATGTAAATAGGCAAAGGACAAGAGGGGAAACTGAGGCACGCAGCGCTGAACTGACTTGCCCAAAGTCACCCAGCAGATCTGTGCCAGGGCCACAACAGAACGAAAGTCTCCTGGCTCCGAGGTCAGTGCCCCACCTCTCATCCAGGTCAGTACAGTAGATAACAGAGTGAGGTTGTGACATTCCAGGGGTACAACCCAGACTAGTGGGGGGCTGTGTCACTGCTGCCCTGCAACCTTGGCTGCCTTACAATGCCTTGCTATGGTAGCTCCCAGCCTTCCAGCCTGCAGGTCACACCCTGAGTGTCTGTGTGTAACTGCAGCCTGACAGGTACCCCCTCTCTCAGCAGCCTCGGTTATACTACACCCCCCACTACCCCAGTCCTGGATCTCCCCCCAGAAATGTATGTCCTGTACTGCCCAGCCCTCTCCTGGACAGTACAAATATATTAAGTCCCTTATTCCTGTAAGGGAATAATATGCCACTTTACTATTTTAAATAGAGCATCCAGACACTCCAAATTAAACACACTGGATTAGGTAAAACAGGTTTATTAACTACAAAGAGAGAGATTTTGAGTACAAGTAATGAGACAGACAAGTCAGAGATGGTTACAAGAAAAATAAAGATAAAATACTTACCAGTATCTATTTAAGAAACTAACAGTTTTGAAGGAAACTTTCTCACCACATGTTTCCAGCAAGGTTACTATAGGTCAGGCCCCCTCCCCCAGAGTCCAAAGGCTGTTTCCTCTTGTCTTCTCAGGTGCAGAGAATGAGATGAGCAGGGAGAGATTGGGGTGGGTGGGTGTCTGTCCCTCCTTTTTGTAGTTTCAGTTCCCCTCTTGAAACACATTTCCAGTTGAGCCCCAGGAGAAAAAAGAGTCGATGTGGAAGGATGTTCCCTGCTGTTTTTTTTCACCTGTTTGAACTTCCTTTGTTTTCTCTCTTTGCTTAACAACTCTATTTACTGCTTAAATGCAAATTAAGGCATACACATTCCTTCCTTTGTTTAGAGAGACACAGTGGGTGAGTCATATCTTTTATTGGACTAACTTCTGTTTGTGAGGGAGACAAGCTTTTGAGCCACAGAGAGCTAGGGTGACCGGAAAGCAAGTGTGAATGATCAGGACGTTGGTGGGTGGGTGGGCAGGTAATAGGTGCCTATATAAGATAAAGCTCCAAATACCGTGACTGTCCCTATAAAATCGGGATATCTGGTCACCCTACACAGAGCTCTTCTTCAGATCTGTAAAAGGAACTCCCAGCATCACAGCAAAATGTGAGGTGTAACAGACTGGTTAAGCTGGTCAGCGCATTATAGATGGTGAGACCTCGGGGGATGATGTTTTGTTTAATGCATTTGCTCAGGAAGTAGATGTCACTGTTAAGTTTTGCTTCCTTTTGCTTCATGTTGTGGAGTTTCAGACCTGACTTCTGCCTCGGCAGGACTGTGGGGTTTGGAACATGTGTTAATAACATCACACCGGGGAATCTTATAACTTCACATACAAAGTCACCACACATATTTGACCAGGACAATACTGACCAGCAAATTCTGAGTTTTCAAATGATACTTTACAGGGCATATTTTGAACCAAGATTATTATGATAGTGTATAGGGTGTAGACACAGGGGTATGTTCTGTCACAGAGGGAAGATGCTAAGTTGTGCTGAGCAATCAAATTTAAAATGACTTCATTGGAGTTGACTGAATTCCATGTTTTATTCTATATTTTGCTTGGAATTTCAAAATGTGTTTTTTGTTTTGTTTTTGCATGACTTGCAGAAAGACACAACTGTACGGGGAGATGTCAACAAACCAGTAAAGTGCCTGAAACCACTATGGCTATTGCTAAAAGCAGCCAAATCAGCAGGCTGTAAATGGGCCATGTCGCAGCCTCAGCTTACCCAAGGCAGGAGGGGAGGGGTTTTGGGTGCCACAGAAAGGGCAGCTTGACCCCGCATCCTTCCTGATAAAAATTGTGTTGAAGTTGCTGATACATGGATCTGAGAAGAGCAGGATGTGCCCTCAGGAATGTGTCTAACACGGTCTCACGGCTGCAAACTCTGGGAAAAACCAGGGCCGGCACTTCCATTTAGGTGACCCAGGCAGTCGCCTAGGGCGCCAGGATTTGCGGGGGCAGCATTTTGCCGCGATTGGCGGCAATTCGGCGGCGGGGGGTTCTTCCGCACTTCGGGTCTTTGGTGGCAATTCTGTGGCGGGTCCTTCACTCGCTCCGGGACCCGCTGCCGAAGTGCCCCAAAGACCGGGAGCGTGGAAGGACCCCCCACCGCAGAATTGCCGACGACGACCGGGAGCGCAGAAGGACCCCCGCCTAGGGCACCAAAAACCCTGGCGCCGCTCCTGGGAAAAACCCAAACCTGGTTAATCAATAATCAAGGAAGCCTTTTGCTTGCCCATTGGAACTGCTTGCTTAACAAGTTTTCTTTAAGGGACATGTCATTCTATTACTAATGTATAAATAAAGGGGAAAAGTTGGACTCTTCTGGACTCTCCCTCTGGATCCGTCTTGCAGTCCCCACCGGCAGACGGGCTGCCACTGGGCCACTTGAAAGCCACACTCCGCTTCGGTAATTAGCGAGGGTTGAGGGTGTTCTACTGACCTGTTGTGGACGTCTGTAAGTGCTTGAGACTAAGTCAAGTTTAGCTTTAAGTGAAAGCACTCTTCTGCTGTCCTGTTTGTGCCAGCCGTCTATCGGTCGGACAGCCGTGTCTCCCCTGATTTATTTCCTGACACCGCCTCGCACAGAGTAAAAGTTACCAAGAGCTTTGGGTTGAAAGAACCCCAGGTAACAATCAACAACTGAGGATTACAGAAAGTCTTTCACCCTGATCGATCCTTTGCTATGCAGACGGCAGCACTGAATGCAGCCACCTCTGGGGTGGAGGGTCAGCAGGTGTTATTATTTAGGGTTACCATATTTAAAAAATAAAAAAAGACACTCCAGGGGGCCCTGGCCCCGCCCCTTTCCCACCCTGTCCCGCCCCAACTCCACCCATTCCCACCCTAACTCCGCCCATTCCCCCACCCCTTCCTTAAATGTTTGGCTTTTTGGCAATTCCCCCCGGACGGGGGTTTGATTACCAAAAAGCCGGACATGTCTGGGAAAAACTGGACGTATGGTAACCCTATTATTATTCACATTTAGTGCTTAAAGGCCACAATCTGGGCTGGGTCCCATAGTACAGGCACTGTACAAACATAGAGAAAAGGAGAGGCCCTGCCCCAAAGAGCTCACAGTCTAACAAACAAGGTACTGTACTGTTAGGTGGATGAGGCAAAAATGGGGTTCAGTGGTATGCTGGGAAAAACAGGGTGACAAAAACAACAGGATGCGTGCAATTCTTTGGTGAATAACGGCCACACAGCATATTGTACAATAGTACTATAGGGTGGGGAAGTGAAACAAGGATGTAGTTTTGGCCAGTTATACCAGGACAAACCATTTCTCATACCAGAAGTGCCTTGGCTTCTTTAATGTCAAACAACACAGCCTTAACCTTGGGCTCTTCTGAAAGCATCACCTAGTGCCAGGTGTTTCTGACTCTCGGTCCTATGCTTAGACCGCTACCCCATCCTTCTCTTGACTGTAGACTGAGTCTCTCAAAGGAAGTGGTGGAAGCCATATTGCTTGAGTCACAAATCTACAGGACAAAGCAATGGAAATAGTCCCCCATTGGTCCTTACACCCATTTTACACATGTGTAAATGGAGGCGCTGAGAAGTCGTGCCATAGGTCACGCAGGCAGAGCCGGGACTGGAACTCACATCTCCTGATGTTCTGCCCGTTCCACCAAAAGAACAATCGGTGAGTTGTGACCAGCACCGTGGAAAACTCTGGACTTCTTTAGAAGGAACAAGGGAAGAAAGTATCTCACGGTGAGCCATGAAACGCCTCCCTCCCTTCCTGTATTAGGTGCAATTTAGAAACAGTCTATTAATAACTCTAGAGAAGGGTCACCCCTTTTAAATGATCATTACATCATCCTGCGAGTAAGACTCAGTGGTTAAATGGGTAAATCACAAAAGACTAAGTAACCTTTGGAAGTGCCACCATTTCAGCTAGCAAACGTGTCCGTGTCCTTAGCTGCTCTTGTCAACACAAAACTGAACCAGGGTGTTTTGGTGGCACTCCCTCTGGAACTGCCTGTATTGTTAACAGTTTGCAGGTGAAATACAGTCCAGAGCCGAACTTGCCGTGGCCTACAGTCTGGTAGATTTGTTTCCTGCCACGGCTCCGTGTTTGATGTGGCTCTCGGGAGGCCAGTGAGAACGTTTGCATTCCCATGAGTCACCCTGTGGCTCGAGCAATGCAGAACAGGTGTGTTTTCCCCACAGAGAAGTAAGCAGAGGTGTGGATCATTTATCCTGTTACCTCTGCATGGGGCAGAGAAAATTAAAGCTCTCCAAGTGTTTCAGGCTTTTATCTACACATGACCAGGAGGAGGAACAGGAGCAGGCCGTGATGTCAGAGAATGCCAATGTGTAGGAGCATCTGCGGGCACCTGAGGATTTGTTTTTGCAAGACCTTTTAACTCATGATTGTTTACCTCCTCATCAAATGTCACTCAGATTTGGTCTGATGCCCCTTGGCCAACTATGAATCTTCCAGCCTGCACTGCTTGGAATGCAGGAGCTGGAGGTCCCTTGTGTCAATACTGAGCCAGTGGGGCTAGGGGGCGCTCTGCTGCTGGACCACCTGCCGGAGGAGCAGTAAAACTGAGATCCCAATCAGGGGTCGTTGCTGAAGATCCCACACCACTTTTTGCCAGAATTGGGGGGTTACCCCCACTCTCCTGGCTAAATTTCTAGGTAGGAGATGAATCAAGGGTGGGCAAAGCAGAAGATGAGGTAGAGAACAAGGGAGGGAGGAAACAGGTGGGACCAGAGAACGAGGAACAAAGATGGAGGGAGAGAGACAGGCAAGGAAGAGGAACAGATAGAATGACCCACAGGGCAGGGGAAAGGGTGATTTGTGATGAAGACAGAATGATAAAATGGAGCAAGAAAACAGAGAGTGGGCAGAGCTGGGGGACGTTGCTTGTAGATGTTTTTTCTTGAGAGAAGGCGGCTTGTGCTGCAGGTAGGGTCGCCAAGCCTCCAGGATTGGCTTGGTGTCTCCATGAATTCAAGATTAATCTTTAATTAAGGATTATGTCATGTTATGAAACTTTCAGGAATACGTCCAACATAAATTGGCAACCCACGAGGAGGAAGTACCTTTCCCCCTGCCAAGGGTTAGACACAGAGGCAGTAGGGCCAACACCCCATGTTCAAAAATCATGTCATGTCCCCCCAAATCATGAGGTTAATAAATCAATAAATGATTTGCTCTCTGGTTTTTGAGCCTTTGGAGTTCACATTTTCAAGTATTTACCCACAGCCATAAAATCCAGAGCGACTCACTTGAAAGAAAGGAAGAAGAAAGCTGAGATTCTCCTTCAAAATGCCCGGCTGAGTTTTCGAAAGGAAAGGCTGAACTTGCTCCACTGTGAGCCAACAGGCACCACTTGGAACTCCAGCCATTGATCAGACTACAGCAGGCCCCCCGGCATTGCCCCCTGCCCCCGAAAGTCAGCATTAGGGCTGCTGACTTTCTAATCACAGAAAACCGAACAGCCCTGCCCTAACCCTTCTCCAAGGCCACTTCCATTGCCACCCCATCACCAAGGCCCTGCCCCGCCCCGTCTCCGAGGCCCCACCCCCGCTCACTCCATTCCCCCCGGCCTCTGTCGCTCGCTCTCCCCCACCCTCACTCCACTCCCTCATTTTCACCGGGCTGGGGCAGGTGGTTGGGGAGTGGGAGGGGGGAGGGCTCCAGCTGGGGGTGCGGGCTCTGGAGTGGGGCCAGGGATGAGGGGCTTGGGGTGCAGGGGAGGCTCAGGGCTGGGGTAGGGTGTTGGGGTGTTGGGGGGGGTGCAGACTCTGGGAGGGAATCATAGAGTCATAGAATATCAGGGCTGGAAGAGACCTCAGGAAGCCATCTAGTCCAACCCCCTGCTCAAAGCAGGACCAATCCCCAAGCTTGGGTGCAGGAGGGGGCTCAGAGCTGGGTCAGGGGGTTGGGGTGCAGGAGGGGTTTTGGAGTGCGGGCTCCGGGTGGTGTTTACCTCAGGCGGCTCCAGGGAAAGGGCGACATGTCCCTTGGCTCCTAGGCGGAGGCGCAGTCAGGGTGGTTTCTGAGGCTGTGGATGGCATTGCGTTCTGCACGACTTAGGTTATGAGGCAAGCGATGTTGTTTTTCCACAATTTCTGCCTGTGCACGTCGGCGGAAGCATTCTATGTATAGGTCCAGACTGTCATTTCGACCCTCAGGAGGAGTCCATGTGGAGTTCTTCTTCCTGTGTTGTTGGTGGGAGGGTATCTGTGTATCAGTGCGCTGTTCAGTGTTATCATGAAAGTATTCTTTGAGTCGGAGGCGGCGAAAGTAGGCTTCCAGATCACCACAGAACTGTATCATGTTCGTGGGGGTGCTGGGGCAAAAGGAGAGTCCCCGAGATAGGACAGACTCTTCTGCTGGGTTGAGTGTGTAGCTGGATAAATTGACGATATTGCTGGGTGAGTTAGGGGTACCCCTGTTGTGGCCCCATGTCGCAGGTAGGATTTTAGACAGCTTACGGTCCTTTTTCCTTTGTAGAGAGGTGAAGTGTGTAATGTAGATCTCCTGTCTTATTTTAGTAAAGTCCGTTGGTGTGGAGGGTTGGTTATTTATGAGAGTCTCCAGGTTGGAGAGCTCTTTCTTGATGTTTTTCTGTTTGCTGTATAGGATGCTGATCAGGTGGTTCCTCAGTTTCTTTGATAACGTATGGCATAATCTCTCACTGTGGTCTGTGCAGTATGTAGATAGCAAAGGATTTTTCACCTTCAGTCCATTTGGTATGATGTCCATCTGTTTGCATTTGGAAAGGAAGATGATATCTGTCTGTATTTGTGCAAGTTTCTTCATGAGGTTGATAGATTTCCATTCCATACGGCTAAATGCAGTGCCTTGCATGGTGTCAAGTATCAGAGGGGTAGCCGTGTTAGTCTGAATCTGTAAAAAGCAACAGAGGGTCCTGTGGCACCTTTGAGACTAACAGAAGTATTGGGAGCATAAGCTTTCGTGGGTAAGAACCTCACTTCTTCAGATGCAAGTAATGGAAATCTCTAGAGGCAGGTATATATCAGTGTGGAGATAACGAGGTTAGTTCAATCAGGGAGGGTGAGATGCTCTGCTAGCAGTTGAGGTGTGAACACCAAGAGAGGAGAAACTGTTTCTGTAGTTGGATAGCCATTCACAGTCTTTGTTTAATCCTGATCTGATGGTGTCAAATTTGCAAATGAACTGGAGCTCAGCAGTTTCTCTTTGGAGTCTGGTCCTGAAGTTTTTTTGCTGTAAGATGGCAACCTTTACATCTGCTATTGTGTGGCCAGGGAGGTTGAAGTGTTCTCCTACAGGTTTTTGTATATTGCCATTCCTGATATCTGACTTGTGTCCATTTATCCTCTTGCGTAGTGACTGTCCAGTTTGGCCAATGTACATAGCAGAGGGGCATTGCTGGCATATGATGGCATATATAACATTAGTGGACGTGCAGGTGAATGAGCCGGTGATGTTGTAGCTGATCTGGTTAGGTCCAGTGATGGTGTTGCTGGTGTAGATATGTGGGCAGAGTTGGCATCGAGGTTTGTTGCATGGGTTGGTTCCTGAGTTAGAGTTGTTGTGGTGCGGTGCGTGGTTGCTGGTGAGAATATGCTTAAGGTTGGCAGGTTGTCTGTGGGCGAGGACTGGCCTGCCTCCCAAGGTCTGTGAAAGTGAGGGATCATTGTCCAGGATGGGTTGTAGATCACTGATGATGCGTTGGAGAGGTTTAAGCTGAGGACTGTAGGTGATGGCCAGTGGAGTTCTGTTGGTTTCTCTTCTGGGCCTGTCTTGTAGCAGGAGGCTTCTGGGTACACGTCTGGCTCTGTTGATTTGTTTCTTTATTTCCTTGTGTGGGTATCGTAGTTTTGAGAATGCTTGGTGAAGATCTTGTAGGTGTTGGTCTCTGTCTGAGGGGTTGGAGCAGATGCGATTGTACCTCAGTGCTTGGCTGTAGACGATGGATCGTGTGGTGTGACCGGGGTGGAAGCTGGAGGCATGAAGGTAGGCGTAGCGGTCGGTGGGTTTTCGGTATAGGGTGGTGTTAATGTGGCCATCGCTTATTTGTACGGTGGTGTCCAGGAAGTGGACCTCCCGTGTAGATTGGTCCAGGCTGAGGTTGATGGTGGGGTGGAAGCTGTTGAAAGCATGGTGGAATTCTTCCAGGGCCTCCTTCCCATGGGTCCAGATGATGAAGATGTCATCAATATAGCGTAGGTAGAGAAGGGGTATGAGTGGACGGGAGCTGAGGAAGCGTTGTTCCAGGTCAGCCATAAAAATGTTGGCATATTGTGGGGCCATGCGGGTGCCCATAGGTGTTCCAAAGAGGATGGATCTAGACTGTTCTCAGTGGTACCAGAGGACAGAACGAGGACTAATGGTCTCAAGTTGTAGTGGGAGAGGTTTAGGTTGGATATTAGGAAAAGCTTTTTCCTTAGGAGGGTGGTGAAGCACTGGAATGGGTTACCTAGAGAGGTGGTGGAATCTCCTTCCTTAGAGGTTTTTAAGGCCCGGCTTGACAAAACCCTGGCTGGGATGATTTAATTCGGAATTGATCCTGCTTTGAGCAGGACGTTGGACTAGACGACCTCCTGAGGTCCCTTCCAACCCTGATATTCTATGATTCTATGATTCTAGGGCCTTGTGCACCCTCCCTCCAAATTAGTCAGTGACTAACACTCCTGCAGTAAACTAAGTGGGGAGATGTGACATTCTGCGCCCCAAAACAACTCCCTGGCACTCCCGTATATACCCAGATGATATGATTATGATATATTTTATACAAAGTATGTCATGTAAGGTATCAATGAAAAAGTTATGATTTGCTGAATATGATTACCCTCTTTGTATGCATGTATCATTTTTGTACCTAAAGTTATGAAAGCATGCAAGGTCATGTGACCAGCTCATGTGACACTGGATTCCATTTGTGCCTGTACTTTTCCACTAACTGTACTGGGGGCTTTTGCTTGGAAAAATGAAGTTCCCTCCACATGGAAGAAGCCATAAAAAGTGGACATAAGAAAATCACTTGGCCTCACTCCCCCCATAACTCAACACCTGGATAAACCTTAAGGACAAGGACAGAACTGGGGATTTGGTCCCAGGCTGAAGGGAATTCTAGCCTGTGTATGGAAGGCAGGTGACACACTGCACAGTTCAAATCCTGTCTGAACTCAGATTGTCATTTTGCTTTATTTCTTTGGTAATCTACTTTGATCTGTACATTTATTCCTTATAATCACTTAAAATCTATCCTTCTGCAGTTAATAAATCGGTTTTATATTTTTTTCCCTAATACAGTGTGTTGTTTGAAATGCAAAAGGGAAACCTGCTCAGGAACAGGGGCTGGTGCATTGTCCTCTCCACATTGAGGGTGGGGCAGACTGGGTAATACACGTACCCTCGCCGGGCTTCTGACCAGGGTTAGACGGTACAGCTCTGGGGTCCTAGGCTGGGGAGCTGGGGTGGGGGGGAATTGGCTGGAGCCTCTCTATTGTTGGCTCATGAGTGCCTAGTGAAAACATTCATGAAACTGAAGCTGGGTGCGTTCCTGGCTGTGTCTGGCTGTGGAAGTGCAAAACCTGGAGAGGATTGCAGCTTGTCACAGCCTCACAGTGTGAGGGGGAGCCCAGGTTGGTATGCCATAGGGCTCAGCGGTACCCCCATTCCAGGTTGCATCCTGAGCAAGTCTGTCACATCCACCTAATGAACAAGCCCTGCTAGACCGTGACTCCATTTCCTTCTTCTCATGCACGCCATTACTAATGGAGAGACCGTGGTTACAGCAGGGAAATCAGGACTCCTGGGTTCTGTCTGTCATTCTCTGTGTGACCTTCACCAAGTCACGTCTCCCTTTCCCTCAGTTTACCTATCAGTATAATGACGATATGTTCATAGTGACTTTCCTTTTCCAGGTGTTTTGAAGATCCATCAATGAAAGGTGCTAAACAATATGATGATAGTTACTGATGAGAATTACTGACTTCTGATCCCTTAGCGATAGCCCCGTGTGCCTGCAGAAAGTGTTCGTATCTCCCCTCAGTCACCTTTCTCCAGATCTCTCTGTCTACTATCTACCTATTAATACTGGGTATTTACAGGGTATCAGACTATCATGCCTAGTTTTCTTACTAATCAACTACTTTTTAACTATACACAAATGTACAGAGCAGCCAATTCCTCTCTGACTCAACGGACAGCCCAGGAGTTCTCATCTCCCTTTGGGAAGGTCCCTTAATTACTGTTTACTCCTAAAGCTGGATAAATAGCACAGAAGTGCAGACATTGAAAGAGAGACATTGGCTAGAGATTCTCCGGTCTCCAGCCTGTTTCCATTCAGATGCTGTTTCCCCCTAGAGGCTGAGCGACCCCCCCCCCCTGGGATTGCACACAGCTATATTATAAACGGTGCACACCCCTGTGTCGGCTCTCGGCGTGGGATGCTGCTGCAGATGCTGGGGTGAGAGAGGTGAGGGAAACGGCTGCCTGTGGGAGATTCCCAGAGAAGACACGTCTGTCTCAGAATTCACAGGTACCCATCTGTCATAAACATACAGCTAAGGGTAGCATAAAATCCCTTTTTACGCTGTAAAGGGTTAATTCCTCTTTTACCTGTAAAGGGTTAAGAAGCTTAGATAACTTGGGTGGCACCTGACCAAAAGGACCAATAAGGGGAGAAGTTTTTCTGTCTCTGTCTCTCGGAGCCAGCCAGGAAACAGCACAGAGGAAAATATATCTGAACTAAGCATCTAGTCTTGCAGAAATAGTTAGTAATAGCAGAAAAGAAATGCATTAGATAACCTTTTGTTTTAGCTTGTGAATTTTCCCTGTGCTAAGAGGGAGGTTTATCCCTGTTTTTATAACTTTAAGGTTTTGCCCAGAGTGGAAATCCTCTGTGTACCTGAGTCTTTTGTTATTCTGTAAAGTACTTACCATCCTTATTTTACAGGGGTGATTCTTTTACCTTTCCTTTAATTAAAATTCTTCTTTTAAGAACCTGATTGATTTTTTCTTGTTCTTAAGATCCTAGGATTTGGGTCTGTGTTCACCTGTACCAATTGGTGAGGATATTAGTCTCAAGCCTCCCCAGGAAAGGGGGTGTAGGGATTTGAGGGGATATTTGGGGAAGGTAGGGCTCCAAGTGGCCCTCCCTGAATATTTGTTTAAATCAATTGGTGGTGGCAGCATACTGTTCAAGGTGGAATTTGTGCCTGGGGAAAGTTTTTAACCAAAGCTAGTAAAAATAAACTTAGGGGGTCTTTCATGCGGATCCCCACATCTGTCCCCCAGAGTTCAGAGTGGGGAAGGAACCCTGACACCATCTCTTGCTGAGGAGCTTACCTGCTCAACAAACCCAGTTGAAGGAGAGAGTGATGGGATAGAGAATAGGTCTGTGGTCCTTTCCACTCTGCACAGCCATTAAACATGCCGGGGCCCTTGCCAGAGGGGATGTGTTTGCTCCGATATCACTGGCCAAAATGTCCCTCTTTGCTCTGCCCCTGGCTGATGGCCTCCAACCCCAAGGTGGCTGCAATTCAGTGACACAGGGGATCCTTCAGGTTGAAAGGTGATAGTAGATGGACAATACAAGGTAAAATTCTGAGGCCGTGGCCCATATGTTCTCAGGCTAAACTGAGGCAAAACTCCCCTTGGAGTAAGAACTGAGTAAAGACCTCAGGAGCCAGCTGGGTGTGAGTTAATGCACAGGGACTTTCACCTCCTCCTCTTGCATTTCAGGGCTCTGGCTGTTAACGGGGGAGGAAGGGGGGGCTTTCACCTGACTTTCTGATAGAAAGCATGGCGGTGATAGGGCTCCTCACTGGAATAATTATATGAATTTTTCAACATGGGCAAAACGTCTTTTCTCCTGGCTTCATTTGAGAATTTGGCTGAACTGTTATGCCTGAAAGTTTAAAAACAATTCAGCCGGAAGCAGACACCCAGTGCGGGAAATTTCAGTGCAAACGGTTAAAGTTTGGCAAACTTATAAGCAACTGAAAACGACGTCTCCTAATTGAAGGTGTCAGACAGCTGTTAGGATATAGATATTCAGGCCTGTCTGCAAAGGCCTATACTTTAAGAATTTAGGTGTATTCTTATCACTTAGCTAGTTATAGAGGTACAAAAGAAGAATTAAAATCAGTCTGCCTGTTTATAGGCCTTCTCTCATTATGATACTCTAAGGCCGTGGTCCCCAAACTTTTTTGTCTGGCGGGCGCCGGAGGTCGAGCCACGGAGGACCGTGGCAGGGGAGGAGCAGCCGCCGAAATGCCGCTGTCAAGTGGCAACGTCAATAGGCATCACCGCCAAAATGCAGCCTACAAGCAGTGTCATCCAGAGGCGTCACCGCCGAAATGCCGGCTAAAATATGGTTTGCATTCCATTCCTTGGATCATCTTTTTCACTCACCTCTGGACCCTTTCCATTTTCTCTACATCCTTTCCAGACAGCGGTGACCAAAATTGCACACAGCTCTCCAGCTGAGACCTAACCAGCACTGAGTAGAGCGGTACTATCACCTACCATGACTTGGGTGCTATGCCTCTGTTAATGCAACCCAAAATTGCATTTCCTTTTTTACCAACAGCAAAAGAATTCACACCCCTGAGAGCTGTCGCTATATCAACCTAACCCCGGTGTAAACAGCATAAGGTCGATGGAACAATTCTTCTATCGACCTCGCTACCACCTCTCGGGGAGGTGAATTACCTACGCTGATGGGAGAACCCCTGCCGTCGCTGTAAGTAGTGTCTACACTTAAGCACTTTGCAGCACCGCTGTAGTGTTTTAAGTGTAGACAAGCCCTCAAGCAGATCTTCCAGAAAAGCATCCAGTCTGGATCTGCGGACATGGGGAGTTGGAGAATCCACCACTTCCCTTTCCAGTTTTTCCCACCAGTTAACCACCCTGAGTGCTAATCATTTGGCCCTTATACCTGATTGAATTTGTCTGGCTTCAGCTTCAAGCCATTGGGTCTTCCTCGGCCTTTCTAAACTAGATTACAGAGCCCATTAGCACCAATGGTTTTCTCCCCATAGAAGTCTCTGCTTGATTGTCTTTTTGATGAGATAAATAGATGAAGCTCTTTAAATCTCTCTCTCTGTGTTAGGCATATTCTCCAGTCTCCAATAATTTTTGTGGTTTTTTTCTGCACCCTCTCCAATTTTTCAATATCCTTTTTGAAATGTGAACACTATAATTTATGCAGTCGGTTTCATCAATGCCATGTGCAGAAGTAAAATCCTTCCCATGCTCCAATGCACTACTCCCCTGATTATGCATCCAAGGATCGCATTAGCCCTTTGGGCCACAGCATCACACTGGGAGCTTACGATGAGTTAGTTGTCCACAATGACCCCTAAATCCTTTTTAGGGTCCTTGCGTTCCATAATACAGTGCCCTAGCCAGAGAGTCGGGCCTGCATTCCCTGTTCCAAGAGGACCACTTTCCATTTGACTGTATTAAAACATTTTGTTTGCATGGGCCCAGCTCAACAAATGCTCCAGATCAATCGTTATGTCTGCCTTGGCCACCTCATTGTAACCACTCTGCCAACCTTGGGTTCATCCGCAAATTTTACTTGCAACGATTTTCTATTTGCTTCCAGATCATTGATGAAAATATTGAATAGCATCTGGCCTAGGATTGATCCCTGCAGAACCCCACTAGAGACACCCCCATTCACTGACAATGGCCCATTGACAACTGCTTTCTGAGGGAATTAGTCCTTTTGAAGGATATCTGTATAAAGCTATTACTGGTTGGAAACTGTTCTCTCTTTGTTCATTTTAGATAGCCAGCTTTTAGTCCATTTAACATTTAACAAAATCTACTGATATTGTGTAGTGTTCATTTTTTTAATTGAATGCTTTTCCCTACTAAATCAAATGTCTCACAGAAATTGAAGGCTATTACATCTGATTGGTTCCCTTGGTCCACCAAACGTGTGCTCTCACGAAAGGATGAAATTGTCTTTTTTTTTTTAACATATCCCATATCAGCTTTTCCATTGTTTCCTGACTGCCTCCTTCGGTTCCGAATGAGATGTGTGGTTGATCAGTCAGTTCATAACTCTGGTGTTTGTAATTCTAAGGTTCTACTCTAGATACTGGTTAACATGCTCCTTGACTGCTAATAGACTGGAAAGGGTTTCATTACCACATATGATATGAGTACCTCATACTGCTTTCCAAATGCAGAATAAAAATAGTTATTGAACACATCGACCTTTTCTGCAAGATTAACAAGTTTCCTTTCTCCCTTTAGAGATTAGTCTTTACCTTTTCTAGGATTTCTTTTGTTCTTAATAAACTTAATAACCTCCTTTTTGTTCTCCTTAGCCCTGCAAACCATGGATTTCCCCCGATGTCTGTAATGTCCTGTATCAATTTTCATAACTTCCAATTTGTATTGCTTGCCAATTCTTTTCCCTTTTTCCCATTTGTTATGTGTTGCTTTTCCCCCCTTAATTCCTGCCTTCACTTTCCCACTGAACTGGGTTTTTAACCGAAGTTGTCCACTTCCTTGATTGTGGAATCGTGGCTTTTTAGCTCTTTAATAAACTCTTCTTAAAGAACTCCCATTTTTCATTCCCATTTTTCAGTCTAAATTTTTCCTCCCAATCAGTTTTGCTGATAATTTGCATCAGCTTTGGGGACTTAGCCCTTTTGAAGGATATCTGTATAAAGCTATTACTGGTTGGGAACTGTTCTCTGTTTGTTCATTTTAATGTAATCAGTTCCATTCTTTTATTTTGTTCTCCTCTATCCTATGCCCCCTTATTTGTCTCTTCTCTACACTAAACAGTCCCAGACTTTTCAGTCTGTCCGCATATGGCAGCCCCCCCCATTCTGATAGCCTGTCTCAGAAAACCCATTTCTAGTGGCTATATCCTTTATAGAGGCTGAGTGACCAAAACTGAGTGCATCTCCAGAGCAGATTATTCTCCATCCCATTCCTTAGGCATTCGAACATTGTCTTTGTTGTGGCCACTACTGCAAATGAGCAGTTGTTTCCATGGGGCTGCTATCAGTGACATCCAAGACTTTTCCCTGAGGGTGTGTTCTAGTTGGGATGTTTCCTCCGGCACATGTCTTGCTAAAGGTTTTTTTCCCCCACTCTCAGATTTTCAGTAACTAGGTGAATGGAGACTCCCTACAGCATGGCTCTGTAGCCTGGCTTTCATTGCATTGAGGCCATGTGTACATTGGACGATTTTTTTCACTGAAAGTTTATTCAATGACCAAAAAGCCTTTAAAGAAAACTATTGTTGCACGTTCACACTGTCTTTCTCTTTTGGCATAGCGCATCCACACGCGGGACCATTGCAGCAACAGTGAGAATAATGCACTGTGGGTAACTATCCCACAGTTCAGGTCTGCATCTTATGCTCACAGGTGTTGTGGGAAGGCAGAGCGGATCATGGAACGTCATGGCTCTGGGCTCAATGTCCCATGATGCATTGCTTTCCGTCCCAGCATTCCATGTGCTTCCATCTCCAGTTTGCAGCATTTTTCAACGTTCCTTGTTTTCTGCTCAGCCCACCACCTCTATCTGCAGGAACGGATCCCGCACTGCTCTGCTAGCTGTCAGTAGCACATCACGAATAGCAATGGAATCAATCTTGATGTTGTGAAGGCAACGGGAGTCACAGTTGCCTGACATGGTGTCTGACATGGATAACAGCAGCATTAGATTGCTTTTGGGATTCACAGAAGAGCTGAGCATGGTGGAACATTGCTTTTGGGCTTGAGAAACTAGCACTGAGTGGTGGAATCGCATCGTTATGCAGGTCTGAGATGACGAGCAGTGGCTGAAGAACTTTTGGAATTGGAAAGCCACCTTCCTGGAATTGTGTACTGAGCTCACCCCAGCCCTATGCCGCAAGGACACCCAAATGAGAGCTGCGCTGTCAGTGGAGAAGTGCATGGCAATCACACTGTGGAAGCTGGTGACTCCAGGCTGCCAGTAGTCGGTCACAAATCAATTTGGAGTTGGGAAGTCGACCGTTGGGGCTGCATTAATGCAAGTGTACAGGGCCATTAATCACATCCTGCACCGCAAGACTGTGACTCTTGACAACGTGCGTGACATTGTGGATGGCTTTGCAGAAATGGGTTTCCCCATCTGCAGAGGGGTGATAGATAGCTCGCATATTCCAATTTTGGCACTGAACACCTTGCAATGGAATATATCAATTGGAAGGGTACTTCTCCATGGTGTTGCGGGCACTCAAGGATCACTGTGGGCATTTCATTGAAATCAGTGCAGGGTGGTCCAGAAAAGTGCATGATGCATAAATCTTTACGAACACCAGCCTTTACAGAGAGCTGAAATCGGGGACTTTCTTTCCAGACCGGAACATCCCCACAGGGGATGTTGAAATGCTCATAGTAATCCTGGGAAACCTGGCATACCCCTCAATGCCAGGGCTCATGAAACCGTAGAAGTGAAACCTGGAGAGCAGTAAGGAGCATTTCAACAATAGGCTGAGTAGGAGCAGGATGACCATAGAATGTGCATTTGGCAGATTAAAAGCGTGCTGGCGATTCCTTTCTGAAAGGTTAGACCTCAATGAGGAAAATATTCCCATGGTTGTAGCCGTGTGTTCCACCTTGTATAATATTTGTGAACTTAAGGGCAAAAATTTTGCTCAGTGGTGCACTGCTCGGACAGAACACGTGGTTGCTGATTTTGACCAGCCAGATACCAAGGCTATTAGAGGGCACAATGGGGGGCAATTGGAATCAGGGAGGCTTTGCGGCAACACTTTGAAAATGAGAACAAGTAATGTTTATTGCTGTGCATGGGATTGCAATACGTAATGAAGTCCAGTTTTGGTAGGGTAGGAAGCAGTTGTGATTGTTCAGGCCCAGGGTTCAATGTAAGGAAATGGTGAAACTGCCTGCTGCTTTGCTGTTGCCATCTGCTATCATAACTTCACGGGAAACAAATAAAGAGTGCTTCTTATTCAAATAACTTTGCTTTTATTGCCAAAAAACCCACCACACCATGCACACACACACAGCTGAGCGTACGTCCAGCTTTCCTTTGAAAAGGTGTCTGCGGAGGTGGAGTGAACGGTAAAGTGAGACGTCCCAGAAATCGGAAAGGAATGTGCGGGTGGAGTTTGGGAAGGACATGGGAAAGAGTTGTGAATGTGCTGAAGGGGAGGGCTTGCACCCATCTGCTAAGTCTGGAGCATCAGGAGGGACTGCAGCATGTTGGTTTGTCACTAGAAAATGTTTATCAACCTCTCCATTGCATCCCTAGTGTATGCCTCATTTTCTTTTCTTTCCTGCTTGTCGCTTTCCCTCCACTGCCTGCATTCCATCTTGTCTGCATCAGAGTACTGCAGCACCTCCCACAACATATCTTCCTTGTGCCGTCTTGGTCGCTTTCTTATCTGGCGGAGACACTCGGCTGGAGTGGAGGGGATGCCTCCTTTCAAGTACATATCTGGAGAAGCAGAAGTAACAATAAAGAAAAGCATTATTGTTAAGTACATTTACAGCATTGAAACACTACATTAAAATACACTGCTGGTAACACACCAGTCACTTTCCAGCTGACCCTTGACAAGCACACATGCTGGTGAACACTGGAAGCATGGTGAGTGTTCCCAGGGGTGGAGGACGTTGGGTGTGGGAGAAAAGCAATTGGCCAATTACAATGATAAAATAAAGAAAGGTGTCTACACTAGCACTTTGGTGACAAAAATGTTGTGTAAAATCATTGCAACTCTCATCAAGGTGGCTTTATTATGTCACTGAAACTGAGGAATTCCGTCCTCAAAGTGGCTTTATAACGTTTACACCTCCACTATTTCATCACCAAATGCTGCCTTTTGGTGAAAAAACTTCGCAGTGTAGACAAGGCCTAGAGAACAATAAGAGATAACCAGTATGAGCTCGTGTTTCCTGCTGGTGCCGTCTAAGGTTTCCCACACCACGATGTGGAGGAAGTATTGATGCAGGGAGCACCATAAAATATGGAATTGGCATTAGCAGGGTCAGTTGTTCATAATTCATTTATCTGAATAATGAAAATGTCATTTTTCAGTGTGTGAAGAGCGACCAATCTGCTTCACCCAGGAGAACAGCCTCCAGTAGTGCATGTAATGTCTTATATTAACATTGTCTCTCCATCCAGGTGTTTGTCCTGCGACCATCATCCTAGACCCTGGGCACATACAGGAAGTCAGGGGAACACACGATACATGCAGGAAACACCATTCTGCCTCAGTGTTGGACACCTCCTCTTCAACATGTCAGAATCCAACTCAACTGACTTCACCAACCCCTCCACCTTCATCCTGCTGGGCATTCCAGGCCTGGAGGCATCCCATGTCTGGATTTCCATCCCCTTCTGCGCAATCTATGCCATAGCCCTCTTGGGGAACTTCATCATCCTGTTCATCGTAAAGACGGAGCCGAGCCTCCATGGGCCTATGTACTATTTCCTTTGCATGCTGGCCGTCACCGACCTGGTCCTGTCTACATCCATCCTCCCCAAAATGCTGAGCATCTTCTGGTTCTATTCCAGGGAGATCAATTTCAGTGCATGCCTCACCCAGATGTACTTCATTCTCAGCTTCTCTGTGATAGAGTCTGGGATCCTTGTTGCCATGGCTTTTGATCGCTACGTGGCCATCTGTGATCCCCTGAGACATTCCAGCACCCTATCAAATCCGGTGGTGGCCAAAATTGGCCTGGCCATGGTGCTGCGCGGCATCATGCTCATACTGCCACATCCTTTCCTGGTGAGGAGGTGGCCATATTGCAGAACCAACATCATTCCCCACACGTACTGTGAGCACATAGCTGTGGTGAAGCTGGCCTGCGCCGACATCCGTATCAGTAGTTACTACAGCCTCTCTGTGGCATTCTTGGTTATCGGTACGGATGTGTTTTTTATCGCCGTGTCCTATACCCAGATACTCAGGGCCATCTTCAGCCTGCCAACAAAGGACGCCCGGCTCAAGACTTTTGGGACCTGCGGCTCCCACCTCTGTGTCATCTTAGCCTTTTACATCCCGCATCTCTTTGCCGCCCTCTCGCAACGATTTGGGCACAATGTGGCCCTGCATTTCCATGTTCTCATGGCAAACATATACCTCCTGGTGCCCCCCATGCTAAACCCCATCATCTATGGGGTGAAGACCCAACAGATCCGGGAAAGGTTGGTCCAGCGCTTTACTCATAAAGGGACCTAAAGTTTTCTCCTGGTGCTCTGGCTCTCAGACTGAGCTCCATGGAGAACTGGCTGGTGACATGGTGCTGGACTCTCTTCCCTGAATCACTGACTGGCCAGTCAAAGAGACATACAATTTTTGCCTGACCTTACTGTGCTGTGTCAGCGTCGCAAATTGGGGAATCTGTTTATGTGCAACTCATAGGGTTGCCACTGTTCTAATTGATGGTAACTGGAAGCCTGAGGGCCCGCCTCTCTGCCCTGCCTCTTCCCCCAAGCTGCGCCCCTGCTCTGCCTCTTCCCCTCAAGGCCCCGCCCCTCACTCGCTCCTCTCCTCCCCACACCCGTCACTCACTGGTTCACTCCTCTGACACTCTCAACCCAAAGCACCCCATATTTACCATGGTGATGTAATTATTGTATGTTTTGTGCAAAGTATTCCCTGTGAGGTATCATTCTAAAAGTCTTAATCTGCTAAACATGATATCCCCTTGGGTTGTATGTGAAATTATGAAATCTTGCTATGCGTGAATTACTCAAGTGTGATGTGAGGCTTGAAACACCCCAAACCAGCCTTTCAGGTATGTCAAAAGAGTAGCCAGACAGTGTTAATTACTGTTGTCAACACTCATCCAGGGAAGAAACCACTAGCACAGGAACTCTGTGTAAGGAAGCCTCCTCGAAGGGAGTACGGAGAAAATGGAGAATGTTTGTCCAATGGGGGAAGACCCCCCACGTCACATACACAGACTTTCCAGCCAGCTGAAAGAAACTATAAAAGATGGGGAGTTACATCATCACTTGTCTTCACTACCCAACAACCCAACACCTGCAAGAAGCTGTGGAAGACAAAGGACTTTCAATGGGAGAGATGCAACCTGTGCAGATGCAGATGCAGCCTGTGCCTCAAGACTCTGTAAGCCTGCTTGTATCATCAATCAGGGTGAGATAGAGACAATTCTAATTCACAGCCCTCTGTGGAGAAAGAAGTGGTTCGGGACAGGCCAGTCAGCCTCACCTCTGTTCCTGGAAAAATCATGGAGCTGGTCCTCAAGGAATCAATTCTGGAGCACTTAGAGGATCGGAAAGTGATCAGGAACAGTCAGCATGGATTCACCAAGGGCAAGTCATTCCTGATTAACCTAATTGCCTTCTATGAGGAGATAACTGGCTCTGTGGATGAGGAGAAAGCAGTGGACGTGTTATTCCTTGATTATAGCAAAGCTTTTGATTCGGTCTCGCACAGCATTCTTTCCGGCAAGTTAAAGAAGTATGGGCTAGATGAATGGACTATAAGGTGGATAGAAATCTGGCTAAATCGTCGGGCCCAGTGGGTAGTGATCAATGGCTCCATGTCTAGTTGGCAGCCGGTATCAAGCAGAGTGCCCCAAGGTTCGGTCCTGGGGTTGGTTTTGTTCAATATCTTCATGAATGATCTGGAGGATGGTGTGGACTGCACCCTTAGCAAGTTTGCAGATGACACT
>NW_027053167.1:0-50000 GCF_011386835.1 Chrysemys picta bellii | reverse complement strand
ATTTTCTGCAGGTACTTCTTGTCTCCCAAGATCACTCTGACTGAGACAAAGAGCCACACACAAAGTCTTCCCCCCTCCCAAGATTTGAAAGTATCTTGTCCCCTTATTGGTCAGATGCCAGCCAGGTCAGGTGTCAGTCTGGCTACCTGAATTTCTTAACCCTTTACTGGTAAGAGGATTTTATAGCACTGCATCAGACCCTCTCCCCCGTCCCTTTATATTTATGACAGAAGTAGAACAAGAAATGTTCAGGTAGACACAATTAGGCCAATCTCTTTTTATGGCTTGTGGATTCCTGTGTGCTAACCCCACATGCTTTTGTTTTGTTGTAACCTTTAAACTGGATCCCAAGAAAGCTACTCTTGGTGATTAATCCTTGCAGTTGCTCTTTTAAGATCTAGCAATAACCTAAGTTTTCCAAGTTTTTTTTAAATAAAATTTCCTTTTTGTAAGAACATGACTGGATTTCTGTGTCTTATGAGGTAAAGAGGTAGTGCATATATTAATCAGCTAATACAACCGCTGGGTTCTCCTTTTCTTTTGTTTCCTTTCTTGGCTTTCCCGAAGAAGGGGTGGAAAAGCCGAGGGGCCCCAGAAAAACTTCCCAAGAGAGTTCTTCTGGATTGGCAAAAGGCAGATTTTCACTTGGGTGGTGGCAGCATTACCAGGCTGGAGTGGCCAGTATTAATTTTTCGAGTCCTTGCAGGCTCCCACCTTCTGCACTCGAAATGCCAGAGTGGGGAATCAGCCTTGACAACATCCCGCTGGGGGACTTAAACCTGGTCCTGTCAGAGCTCACGGGGCCTCCCTTTGAGCCTCTAGCATTGTGCCCTCTGTTGGACCTTTCCTAGAAGGTCGCCTTTCTGGTAGCAATTACCTCAGTCAGGAGGGGCTCGGAGATTAGAGCTCTTATGTCAAAACCTCCATATACAGTGTTCTTTAACGACAAGGCAGTGGCGTAGCCAGGTTAAGAGCACGGGGAGCGGAGCTAAAAAAAGGCACCGGGAGCAAAAAGTGTCGGGAGAAAAAAGGCGCTGGGAGCAAAAAAAAATGCTCCACTCCGGCAGCAGCGCAGGAGCAAAAGGCGTCGGAGCACAAAAAAGGCGCAGCTTCTGCTCAGGGGGGGAGCGGCCGCTCCCCCTGCTCCCCCCCCCCCCGGCTACGCTACTGCGACAAGGTACAACGTTGCCGCCACCCCATGTTCCTCCCAAAGGTAATCTTGGAGTTTCATAGTAATCAGGGTATTTTCCTGCCCATTCCCTTCCTCAAGCCGCACAAGAATAGGGAGGAATGACATCTCCACCCTCTGGATGTTAGGCAGGTGTCCTAAGCTGATCCATAAATCCACACCGCTCTGATAGGATGAAAACCCTACCCCTTTTGGCTCAGAGAATTTCATTGTGGATTACATTGTGCATTCACATGTGCTACGAGCAGGCAGGTGTCCCACCACCTGCCTTCCTTGCGGCCCATTCTGTGAGAGCACAAGCTTCCTCAGTGGCGTTCATGGCCCAGGCCTGATCCAGGACATTTGCAGAGCAGCGACCTGGGCGTCAATACATACTTTTTCTTCCAACTACGCCATTACCCACCAAGTGAGAGATGACACTGGGTTTGGTTGGGCAGTATTGTAATCCATGTGTCCATGAACTCCGAGCCCACCTCTTACGGTATTGCTTGGAAGTCCCCGAACGTGGAAGGGACATGTGCAAACAGTTGAAGAAGAAAAAATGGTTACTAACCTTTCTGTAGCTGTTGTTACTTTTAATGTTTTCCACAAGTGATTAGTGATTTTTGGGTGTCTGATGTTCAGAGGCCGGGTGCTCCCACTTTCTGATCAGGCCCCTTTAAAGGGTCTCAGTCAGGCACCCAAAATCACTAGTCATTGCTGAAAATCTTGGCATTTACCTCGATGTATCTAATGCAGGGTGAGGGAGGTGTGAAAATATTTGGGACCCTGTGTGAGTTCTACCCAGTTTGCCAAGCTAGGGGTCTGATCCTTTCCCCACGTTTCAGTCTTCCTCGTGATCCCCACACTGTTCTCTGTTCACCACAGCCTCTCTCCTGCTCCCCTAAATTCTCCTTCCTGTCCCCATCCCCCTTCCCTCCCCCCAGTCTCCCTCCCTGCCTCCTATCAGCCCAGGGGTGGCTCCATTAACTGAGTCTGCTCTTGGTTGTGTGCGAGATGGGGGCCGTTGTGAAGATTAGCCTGGCTGTAGGAAAATGGTGGCTAGCTGAACTAAGGGCCGTCAGTGGCCTGATCCTCACAGGGAATCACCTTGAAACAGTGGCCATGTGAATAAGAGGCCAAGCATATGAAGTTGGTTCTTTGCCATTCCTAGACTGAGTTGGGGGCACGGAGAAGATGGGGCAGGGAAACAGAGTGACCCTGGGCATTCTGTGAGGTCATTAAACCAGAGCAGAGGTTAGTGTGGGGGACAGACCTGTACCCCCTCCTCACAGGGGAATGGGGGTACTGTCAATGACGGAGGTGGGGGACCAAGTGATCCTGAGGACCCTGCAAAGTTAATACAACCAGAGCAGAAGAGAGTGGGGTACAGACACCCTGAACTCCCTCTCTTCTCCAGAATGACCCTGACTACGAGAACTGGGGGGATCCTCAGAGAGCAGAAGAGAGCTGGAGGGGATAGATCCCTGCAATATCCGGAGTACTCCCTTTGGGATTGTGCCACCCTGCTCCTCCTGCAGGGAACATACAAGAACAAGCAGCAGTGAGGTACTCCTTGAAGGTTGTGAGCAATCTGCAGTGGGGGCTCTTTAGTGTACAAGACCCAACAGATGGAGAGGGTGCCCCCTGCGGGTTTGGGTTCCCTCCTGAAAGGAGCTGGGAGGGTGTAGGACCCAACAGCATAAGTGGGAACCCCATTTCTCAGGGGAGGGAGGGCCCAGTAGCAAGAAGAAGAACCACTGGGCTACCTGCAGTGGGCTCTTGGTGAGATTTTCAGAGAGAGACTGCTTCTGACCCTCAGCTGTGTTTCAGGGTTTCACATCATCCAGACGATATACGGCTGTGATCTCCGGGAAGACAACAGCATTCAGGGGTTTTACCAGGATTCATATGACGGACGAGACTTTCTTACCTTCGATAAGGAGACCATGACTTGGGTAGCAGCAGATATTGGGGCTCAGATCACCAAGAGGAGATGGGAGGCTGAAGTAAATGACAACCAGCAGTGGAAACGCTACGTGGAGGGGAATTGTATTTCCTGGCTAAGGAGTGCTCTAGAGTACGGGAAGGAGACTCTACAGAGGAAAGGTAAGGCGGGGGACAAGCCCCACCTAGGGGGACACTACTGGCTACATCTCCATTCCCCAGCCCCAGTTCCAAACTGGAGCAGATGGGTAGGCGGATATTCAGCAAACCTTGCACCAGGGATAGGTGGGGAAACAACCCCTTCCCCATCAGTTCTGCTGGAAAAAAAGATAAGAAATTGAAAATGTTAAAAGCAGTTCACTGTAGAGAAGCTGCATCTCCAGAGCCACTTGACCAAATGAGCGCAACTTCACATCACAAATTCTACCTCTTCCTCTGATGTGACACAGCCGTTATCAAGGCAATCTGTACTTGTGCATGTTAGAGCACTCTGCTTAATTATGGAAGTGCCACTTCTATGGACACCAGCTTCATTCACCATGTAATTCTTCCCCATTCACTGTCTGTACCATCATATTTCTTGTGTTGCCCCCAGCCCGTGTTCCATCAATGATGGTAGCTTTGTCCTTGTTGCCAAACTTCTCCTACAGTCATTTATGTGCTTCCTTCCATGCCATTCCCTACATGTGGAATTGTCCTCCCCATACTAACCTGGAAGAAGGCTCCCCTTGTCCTTAAAGTTTTCCCCCTCAAGACCTACCTTTGCTACAACACTTTCATACTTACTTTTTGATTCTTTTATCAATAAGACACCAGATAATCACACTCAAATTTATTACCAAAGCTTTTTAGTTAAAGATTAATCACAAACATAGAAGGGAAGAGGTTAAATGCTTTAACACTCCAACTCAGGAGGACAGCCTGCTTCAAAATGTTAACTCACTATTACCCGTTTATGTACCTTGTCTGTTACCATATACACACATTTCCCAGATTCGTTAGCATCATTACACACCCTGATCTTTCCCTTCCCAAACAGTTTGCACTTGCTGTTCAAGGTTACTTGAAATTTCTACCCAGTTTTTTGCAACAATTATACTAATTGCTTATTTCTCTCACAAACCTCAGCAGAACATTATCTTGTCCTTTGCCATCTTTACAAATGCCAACAAGAAAAATCCATACACAGCATTGTAATGTGTATTTCAATGCCAGGGGGCTGGGAAACTGATTTTTCAACATTAGCATAATTCCTTTTGAAATCCATAATATTGGGGTAAATAGATTTGGTAACAACCTACAAGAAATTAGTCAATTCATATTAGCTCGTTTGAGGGGCAATTTAGCACTGTGTGTCACTTTTTGTTTAATGGGCCCTTTCCGTCTCTAATTGGTCAGTTTATCCAGTCCAGTTTTTGCTCCCTGGCCAGGGCAAGATTCTTCTCTCTTTCAAATCCAGGGACTGAGAGGAGATGGGTACAAACCTAGCATGTGATTGACACCTGTATCTGGAGTTTAGTGAAACCTGTCAAGGTATTTGTGTCTCTGTGGTTTGGAGCAGAGGCCAGGTCAGGGACCTGGATTCAGGATTCACCGTTGCTGATGCTGTGAATTCGGCACAGAAATCCTCTAACATGGTGGTTCTCTCTCATCAGAGGGATTCTGTCTCATGGACTCTCATCCTCTCCCACTGCTCGGGTCTCAGAATTTCATGCTGCAAAGCTCTAGAAAATGCTGCCTGGATTAGAGCTTGAAAACACCTAACTTGAGTTTCTTCTTTTTCCCAGTGTGTCCAACAGCTAGAGTGAGCGACAGGTCATCTCATGACGGCCTCACCACCCTCTCCTGTAAGGTCAGTGGATTCTACCCCCGGGACATCACCGTGACCTGGCTGAAAAATGGGGAGAGCAGACAGCAGGAGACCTACTCTGAAGGCATCCTACCCAATAGGGATGGGACCTACCAGACCTGGGTGACAATGGAGATTGATCCCAAGATCAAAGCCCATTATTCATGTCACGTGGAGCATGAAAGCCTGTTAGAGCCACTCTCTGTCTCCTGGGGTAAGGAGTTTGTGTGTTTGTCTGTTTTCCTAGTGGGAGAGGGGGAATCCATTAAACTCAACCCCTGAAAAATTCTCATTCGGATTTATAGGCTGAAGCTGGACTTTCTCAGGGTCTGTGAGGCCCTGTCCTCTTTGGCTCTGTCCCCCTGCAGTCAAGTTCTTGTGCTAGAGTTGGGACCCACAGTGCCTGGGGCTCATGTCTTGCTCTCCAGTTTGCTGCCTCTGGGGCTGTTGGATACATCTCAGCAATACAGTGTCTCTGAAGGGAGAAGATTAACAACGAGACATTAAGGCCTGAAGGGACCATTCTAATCATCTGATCTGAGCTCCTGCCTAGTCCAGGGCAGGGGGAAATCACAGTCTGGTCATCTGTGGGCAAACCAGCGCTGATCCTTCAGAAAGAGATTTCCATTCCAGATGTAGTCTCCAAGGGATGGAGAATTTATCACATCCCAGGAGAAGCTCAAATCTGCCCCTTATTTCCAGACAGAGTTGGTCTTGCTTCAGCTTCCAGCCCGTTCTCAACTTCATGCACTCGTGGTCCTGCCATGAGTGCAGGGGATGGGACTAGATAAGCTCTCGAGGTCCCTTCTAGTCCTAGGATTCAGCAGGTTCTCAGAAACACGACTCTATGGGCCCATGTGGCCAGAGGTAGAGGTTTAATGTTGGGAGCAGCTTGTTTCTGTGCGCAGTGATGCTGGAAGAGAGGGTCTGGCCTTGGAATGGAGCGAGGAGGCAGATTAGAGCCCTGCATCGGGGGAGTGTCTCCTATGCACCTAGCACAAGGAAGTCGAGAGAGAATTTATTACCCATCTTTTTGCTTGGTTAATTGGGATGTGGAAAAATGCAGCATTTGGAAGTGCAAACAATTTCTAAAAGGGCAGCCTGCACTGGAAATCTAGTCAACAGATGGTTTCACATCATAATCCTGCTACTACGTCCCCTGCCAATTTTTGTGTCATAAACCACATTTCCTTATTCTCTTAGAAATATTTTTCTTTTTGCTGTATTATTATGTGGATCTTTCAGACAACAGTAGAAGCTGATTAATGAAACTTAAAGTGTATACAGAACTTGGGGTTTAACAGGTTCATATAAACCAAGAACAGTATTAAAATATCTCTATTGTCCCCTCTTCACTTCCTGCCCCCTCAAAAAACACGCATAGTGTCTAACTATATTCATGGCAGGGAAATCCAGAGCTTTGAGGTCAATTTCCAGTTTGTCACCAGAATCACACAATGGGACTGTGTTCCATTAGTCATGAAAGTCAGGGTGGTCAAGGGGGAGTTAGGGGCTGGGAGCCAGGACTCCTGGAAGGGGAGTGGGGGCAGGTGGGTTAGGGGAGGAGGGGCTGGAAGTCAGGATTCCTGGGGTCTATTCCTGGCTCTTTCACTGACTCTGTGTGATCTTCAGCAAGTGTTCCCCCTTTCCCGTTTAGGGACGATACTGACATTAATTCTCTCTAATAATTAGGTTTATGAAGATTGATTAATGTTATAAAAGTCTTCTATTTTAAGTGCTAAATATTTATTATGAATTGAAGTGGTAGAGGCTGGGTCTAGTGTCCAGGACTTTCTGTGGTGGGGTATAATGCCTGGTAGGTGCATGGTGGCTGCATTGGAAGGGGTGGATGGTTGCAGGATTCAGCCCTTATCTGGGGAGCTGACTGACTGATCCCTGCACTGGGATGAAAGGGGGGTTTTAGTGGGGGATTTTTCCCCATTGCTCATTCTCTCCATTCCATTTCAGAACCAAATAATAGTCTGATTCCCATTGTGGCTGGAGTTATCACTGCAGCTGTCCTGATTGGTGTTATAATCGGAGTATTCTTCTGGAAAAAGCAATGCCCAGGTAAAGTGGCTGGGTTGGGGGCATTCCCTGGACTTGCGGGGCCCTGCACACCTACCTAAGGCCAACAGCAATACAGGAGCCAGTGTCAGTACTGTGTGACTGTCCCACTGCGGGACTGAGCTAATGACCCCCATGGGAGCTGCTGGAGGGCCAGACCCAGAACCTGGGTGCGGGTTACAGTTTATATGAGGCTTGGTTTTCCAGCGAGCCCAGCAGCCAGTGGACTGAGATCTTTGGAAACTGTCTCGTGTCTTTCTCTCCTGCCGATCGTGAGCGCCTGGGACCTTGAGTCCATTACTGGCGCCAGGGGTCTATATTGGGCCAGGGGCCCTGTTTCTGAGCTGTGGACACAGATCGGAGTCGGTTCCTATCTCGGGAGCTGCATTCACTGAAATTTGCCTTCTCTCTGCAGGGAGGACGGGAGACGGCTACGCTGTAGCTCAGGGTAAGTGACAAGAGACCCATCGCCTCTTTTCAAGTGACCATCTCTGAACAGCCATCAGTATTTGCTTGTGGATTTTAGCCTGGAGCCACTGACAGGAGATCCTCGCTCCCACTCATAGACCTTGTCTACAATGAGGCTTTTCGGGAAATCTCCAACTATTGCTCTAGTACCATAGAATCCTAGAACTGGAAGGGACCTCGAGAGGACATCTAGTCCAATCCCCTGCACTCAAGGCAGGACTAGATATTATCTAGACCAGGGATCTCAAACTCAAATGGCCACGAGGGCCACATGAGGACTAATGCATTGGCTCGAGGGCCACATCACTGACACCCCTCCCCTGTTGCCCCCAGCCCTGCCCCAACTCTGCTCCTTCTATTAGGCCCCGCCCCTTCCCTGCCTTTCCCACCCCTTCCCTGCCCCCATTCCAACCCCTTTCCTTGAAGTCCCCACCCTAACTCCACCCCCTCCCTGCTCCCAGGGGGTGCAGGAGGGGTGCGGGGTGTGGCCAGGGCTCAGGGCAGGGAGTTGGGGTGCAGGATGGGTGCAGGGTGCGGCAGGGGGCTCAGGGAAGGGAGTTGGGGTGCAGGAGGGTTGGGGTGTGGGCTCCGGCCCAGCGCCACTTACCTAGAGCAGCTCCGGGGCCAGGACAGGCTCCCTGCCTGCCTGCCCTGGCCCAGCGCCACTCCGGGAAGCAGCCGGAACCACATGCCTGCGGCCCCTGGGGAAGGGGCCATGGGGCTCCGTGCACTGGCCTTGCTGCTCCTCCAGATACCTCCCCCGAAGCTCCCATTGGCCACGGTTCCCCGTTCCCGGCCAATGGGCGCTGCGGAGGGGCGGTGCCTGGAAGGGAGGGCAACGCACAGAGCCCTCTGCCCCCACCCCCACGCCCCGCCGCCACAGGGACGTGGTGCCGGCCGCTTCAGGGAGCGACGCAGGGCTTGCGGCGCCACGGGGGCTATAGTTTGCCCACCCCTGGCCTGGAGGGGGTGCGGAGTGGGCCACGGGGAGCTTTGCAGGCTGCAGGAACTAGCCCCACAGGCCGCATGTTTTAAGACCTCTGATATAGACCATCCCTGACTAACCTGTTCTTAAAACCTCCAATGAGAGAGATTCCACAACCTCTTTAGGCAATTTATTCCAGTGCTTAACCATCCTGACAAGATTTTTTTCCCTAATGTCCAACCTAAACCTCCCTTGTTGCAATTTAAGCCCATTGCTTCTTGTCCTGTCCTCAGAAGTTGATGAATACAATTTTTCCCCTCCTCCTTGTAACAACCTTTTATGTACTTGCAAACTGTTATCATGTCCCCTCTCTGTCTTCTCTTCTGTGACTAAACAAACCCAATTCTTTCGATCTTTCCTCATAGGTCATGTTTTCTAGATCTTTAATCATTCGTATTGCTCTCCCGTGGACTTTCTCCAATGTGTCCACATCCTTCCTGGGCACAATGCTCCAGTTCAGGCCTAATCAGCACAGAGTAGAGAGGAAGAATTACTCCTTGTGTCTTGCTTACAACAATCGGGCTAATCATCCCAGAATGATGTTGCCTTTTTTTGCAACCGTGTTACACGGTTGACTCATATTTAGCTTGTGATCCACTATGACCCCAGATTCCTTTCTGTGGTACTTCTTCCTAGGCGTCATTTCCCAATTTTGATGTGTGCAATTGATGGTTTCTTCCTAAGTGGGGTAATTTACATTTGTCCATATTGAATTTCATCCTATTTACTTCAGACTGTTTATCCAGTTTGTTCAGATCATTTTGAATTTTAATCCTGTCCTCCAAAGCATTTGCAACCCCTTCCTGCTTAGTATCGCCACAATCTTAATAAGTGTACTCTCTATGCCATTATCTAAACCCTTGATGAAGCCATTGAACAGAACCAGACCCAGAACTGATCCCTGAGGGTATGTCTACACTACGAGAGTAGTTCGATTTTACTTAAAGCGAATTTGTGGAACCGATATTACAAAGTCAAAGCCACACTAAGGACAGTAATTTGACTTTGTGAGTCCACACTAACAGGGCAAGCGTCGACATTGGAAGCGGTGCACTGTGGGCAGCTATCCCACAGTTCCTGTAGTCCCCGCTGCCCATTGGAATTCTGGGTCGAGCCCCCAATGCCTGCTGGGGCAAAAAATGTGTCAAGGGTGGTTTTGAGTAACTGTCGTCATTCAACCCTCACTCCCGCCCTCACTCCCTGAAAGCGCCGGCGGGCGATCAGTTCGCGCACTTTTCTGGTGATTGATAGCGCGGACGCCACAGTACTGCGAGCATGGAGCCCGCTGCGATCATCGCTACAGTTATGGCCGTTGTCAACACCTCGCACCTTATCATCCACCTTTTTCAAAGGCAGATGCTGAGAAATCGGGCGAGGAGGCTATGGCAGCGCGGTGAGGACATTAAGTCTGAGAGGGGCACAGACCTCTCGCAAAGCACGGGACCCCGCGCCGTGGACATCATGGTGGCAATGGGTTATGTTGATGGTGTGGAACGGCGATTCTGGGCCCGGGAAACAAGCACAGACTGGTGGGACCGCATAGTGCTGCAGGTCTGGGATGAATCACAGTGGCTGCGAAACTTTCGGATGCGTAAGGGAACTTTCCTGGAACTTTGTGAGTTGCTGTCCCCTGCCCTGAAGCGCAAGGACACCCGGATGCGAGCAGCCCTGACTGTCCAGAAGCAAGTGGCCATAGCCCTCTGGAAGCTTGCAACGCCAGACAGCTACCGGTCAGTCGCGAATCAATTTGGAGTGGGTAAATCTACCGTGGGGGTTGCTGTGATGCAAGTAGCCAACGCAATCGTTGAGCTACTGCTTTCAAAGGTAGTGACCCTGGGAAATGTTCAGGTCATCATTGATGTCTTCGCTGCGATGGGATTCCCAAACTGCGGTGGGGCTATAGATGGAACTCACATCCCTATCCTGGGACCGGCCCACCAGGCCAGCCAGTACATTAACCGAAAGGGCTACTTTTCAATGGTGCTGCAAGCACTGGTGGACCATAGGGGACGTTTTACCAACATCAATGTTGGATGGCCGGGCAAGGTTCATGATGCTCGCGTTTTCAAGAACTCTGGTCTGTTTAGATGGCTGCAGGAAGGTATTTACTTCCCTGACCACAAAATAACTGTTGGGGATGTGGAGATGCCTATAGTGACCCTCGGGGACCCAGCCTACCCGCTAATGCCCTGGCTCATGAAGCCCTATACAGGTGCCCTGGACAGTGAAAGAGAACTCTTCAACTACCGGCTGAGCAAGTGCAGAATGGTGGTGGAGTGTGCTTTTGGACGTCTCAAGGGGAGATGGAGAAGCGTACTGACTCGCTCTGATCTCAGCGAAACCAATATCTCCATTGTTATTGCAGCTTGCTGTGTGCTCCACAATCTCTGTGAGAGCAAGGGGGAGACGTTTATGGCGGGGTGGGAGGTTGAGGCAAATCGCCTGGCTGCTGATTATGCCCAGCCAGACAGCCGGGCGATTAGAAGAGCCCAGCGGGACGCGCTGTGCATCCGGGAAGCTTTGAAAGCTAGGTTCCAGAGTGAGCAGGGTAACCTGTGACTATTAAGTTTGTTTAAACAGAAGCTGCACCTGCCCCCGTTTCTTTACCCACTTAATGTTGACTATCCTCTCCAGTTACATACCTTGTTCACCCCGTCTCGCCCCTTCCAACACACCTTTAAAAATAAAATAAATTAAACTTTGTTCGTTAACACTGTTTTCTTTATTAAGGATTTCGTGGTAAAGTGTTGAAACTGGGACGCAGACTGGTGGGGAGTGGGTGTAGTGATGGAAAGGACGCTTCTAAACTCGAGGAATGACAGGCTCCTGCTCCTAGAGCGGTCCGCAGTGGTGGACTGGTTGTTTCAACGGAGCCTGCCACCCCTCCTTTTCGGGACTCTGTGTGTGGGGGCTATGTGACTTTGTGGGGGGGGGAGGGAGTTACAGATCCCCTGCTGCATGGCTCTGTCATCCAGGCTAAGGACCGCTGCATAAGATCTGTAACCACCCTCCCCCGCCACACACTCACATAGCCCCCCCACACAGAACATGAAAACCACCTCCCAGCCTGACCAGGGTGCCTAGTGACTGCAATGTGTGTGTGACCTTCCGCTGAACCTGCCCCCGTGTCTGTACCCTGGTAAAGGTGACTGTCCTCTCCAATTACCAACTCCCTTCCCTCCCTTCAAACACACTCTCCTCTAAAAAGCAACAGAGGGTCCTGTGGCACCTTTAAGACTAACAGAAGTATTGGGAGCATAAGCTTTCGTGGGTAAGAACCTCACTTCTTCAGATGCAAGTAATGGAAATCTCCAGAGGCAGGTATAAATCAGTATGGAGATAACGAGGTTAGTTCCATCAGGGAGGGTGAGGTGCTCTGCTAGCAGTTGAGGTGTGAACACCAAGGGAGGAGAAACTGCTTCTGTAGTTGGATAGCCATTCACAGTCTTTGTTTCATCCTGCTCTGATGGTGTCAAATTTGCAAATGAACTGGAGCTCAGCAGTTTCTCTTTGGAGTCTGGTCCTGAAGACTCCAAGTCTTATCTTGGAGTTATCTCCATACTGACTTAAAGGTGCCACAGGACCCTCTGTTGCTTTTTATAGATTCAGACTAACACGGCTACCCCTCTGATACTCTCCTCTAAAAGAACATGATGGAAACAGTAATTAACAGAAACGTATTTTTTATTAAGAACTACACAGTTAGGGGATGAAACTGGGACGGGGCTTGGGTGAGGTGCTTGGAGCGAAGGAAAGGACTTATAAAATCTTTGGGAATGAGAGCCTTCTGTTACTTGAGCAGTCTGCAGGGGTGGAGTGACTGTTTTCACGGCCCCTGCCGCCCCTCCTTCTTGGGACTTTGGGTGAGGGGGGGATGGGACTTTGTGGCGGGGGAGGGCGGTTAGAGAGAGAATGCAGCGGGGCTCTGTCCTCCTGTCCTGCAGAACATCTACAAGGTGCCGGAGCGTTTGCTCCCTCATTAGTCCAAGCAGCGTTTGAGTTGCCTGCTGGTCTTCCTGCCGCCACCTGTCCTCCCATTCGCTGTGTGATCGCTGGTATTGCAACATGTTCTCCCTCCATTGGGTCTGCTGTGCCGCCTCGGCTTGGGAGCAGGCCATAAGTTCTGAGAACATCTCGTCCCGTGTCCTTCTCTTTCGTCGCCTGATCTGCGCCAGCCTCTGGGAGGGGGATGCCGGGGTAGGTCGGGAGACACTCGCAGCTGTGGGATGGGAAAAAGGGAGTGAATTCATCAGAAAGATACAATTTTGCGAACAATGAATATAGTCTTTCTCTGTGAACAAGACCATGCACAGCACCTATCACATGCGCACTCAGTACAAGGTCGAATTTTCGGCCTTCCCATTGAGTGCCTGGGGTCTTGCTGTACAGATCACACAAGCGGGGCCGGACAACGGAATTCGGCTAGCAGGCGGACATGGTAAGCCGTAGACTTTTGGCTGCTTAAAGCTTAATTTATAGCAGTGCCCTCCTTTCACGTTCCAAGCAATGCTCCTAGCATTGGCCAGTTCCTGCTGCCGGCAATCCGGCCAGCATGAACTCTGCCCCTGTCCCAACCCCCTCACGGCTGTCCCTGGGAAAGATCCCTCCATGCTGCCCCTGTCCCGCCTCCACCGCATGGCTGTAAACCGCCGGTTACAGTTATGTAAAGGAACAGACAATCAGTCCCAATACTAACATTCCCCTAATTCAAAGCAGGTCACCATGAGTGATATCACTCTGATGACGATTTCGGAGACAGAGAAAGACCGCATGCTGCGTGAATGCCAGCAAGCACCAGGGCCGTATGCCGCCATGTTTTGCGAGGCAATGATCCCGGAGTACTTCCTGCTAGCCTGGCGCGGAAAAGTTTCCTACCATGGAGGACGCAATAAGGCCGCTCTCCCCAGGAACCTGATGCAAAGGCTTTCACAATACCTCCAGGAGACCTTCGTGGAGATGTCCCAGGAGGATTTCTGCTCTATCCCCGGACATATTGACAGAATTTTCCAGTAGCTGCACTGGCAAGGACTAGAAACTAAAGCGCCTAGGGCAAACTAATCATGAAAAACCCATTGTTAAGATACCATTCCTATTCTGTTCAAAATAAATGTTTAAAACACTTACCTACTGATGTTTCCCCTGATTTACGGTCTGGGTTACCACCTTGGGAGGGTTGGTAGGGGATCTCCGTGAGGGTGATTTCCCCTGGCTGTTGGGGAAATCAGCGTTGAAAGCGCTGTCGACTGCCTCATCCTCCACATCTCCTTCCTCATCTTCCCCGTCCGCGAACATCTCCGAGGAAGCGGCCGTCGACAATACCCCATCGTCAGAGTCCACGGACAGTGGTGTGGTAGTGGTGGCGTCCACACCTAGAATGGAATGCAGTGCCTCGTAGAAACGGCATGTGTGGGGCTGGGATCCAGAGCGTCCATTTGACTCTTTGGTCTTCTGGTACCCTTGTCTCAGCTCCTTAATTTTCACGCGGCACTGTGTTGCATCCCGGCTGTATCCTCTCTCCGTCATGGCTTTGGAGATCTTCTCGTAGATCTTGGCATTCCGTTTTTTTGATCGCAGCTCTGAAAGCACGGACTCATTGCCCCACACAGCGATCAGATCCAAGACTTCCCGATCAGTCCATGCTGGGGCCCTCTTTCTATTCTGCGATTGCATGGTCACCTCTGCTGGAGAGCTCTGCATCGTTGCCAGTGCTGCTGAGCTCGCCACGATGTCCAAACAGAAATGAGATTCAAACTGGCCAGACAGGAAAAGGAATTCAGATTTTCCTGGGGCTTTTCCTGTGTGGCTGGTCAGAGCATCCGAGCTCGGACTGCTGTCCAGAGCGTCAACAGAGTGGTGCACTGTGGGATAGCTCCCAGAGCTATTAGCGTCGAATTACATACACACCTACCCTAATTGGACATGGCCATGTCGAATTTAGCGCTATTCCCCTCGTCGGGGAGGAGTACAGAAATCGATTTAAAGAGACCTCTGTCGAAATAAATAGCTTCGTTGTGTGGACGGGTGCAGGGTTAATTCGAGTTAACGCTGCTAAATACAACATAACCTCCTAGTGTAGACCAGGCCTGAGGGACCCCACTTGTCATGCCCTTCCAACATGACTGTGAACTATTGATAACTATTCTCTGGGAACAGTTTTCCAACCAGTTCTGCACCCACTTTATAGTAGCACCATCTAGGCTATATTTCCCTAGTTTGTTAATGAGAAAGTCCTATGAGACATTATCAAAAGCCTTACTAAAATCAAGTTATACCACATCTACTTTTTCCTCCCATACATAAGGCTTGTTACCCTATCAAAGAAAGCTATCAGGTTGGTTTTACACAATTTGTTCTTGACAAATCCAGGCTGACTGTTACTATCACCTTATTATCTTCTAGGTGTTTGCAAATTGATTGCTTCATTATTTGCCCCATTATCTTTCTGGGTACTGAAGTTAAACTGACTGGTAGGTAATTCTTCGGGTTGTGCCTAATCCCCCTTTTTATAGATTGGCACTATGTTTTCCCTCTTCCAGTCCTCTCTGCCATCTTCCATGACTTTTCAAAGATATTGGTTCAGATATCTGCTCTGTCAGTTCCTTGAGTATTCTAGGATGCCTTTCATCAGGCCTTGGTGACTTGAAGATATCTAACTTGTCTAAATCATTTTTAACTTGTTCTTTCCCTACGTTAGCCTCAGATTCTACCTCAATTTCACTGGTGTTCACTATGCTTGACGTTCAATCGCTTTAAAACCTTATGGTGAAAATTGAAACAAAAAAGTCATTTAGCCCTTTCCCCATACTCACATAGAATCTCAGGGTTGGAAGGGACCTCAGGAGGTCATCTAGTCCCACCCCCTGCTCAAAGCAGGACCAACCCCAACTAAATCATCCCAGCCAGGGCTTTGTCAAGCCTGACCTTAGAGGTTTTTAAGGAAGGAGATTCCACCACCTCCCTAGGTAACCCATTCCAGTTCTTCACCACCCTCCTAGTGAAAAAGTTGTTCCTAATATCCAACCTAAACCTCCCCCTCTGCAACTTGAGACCATTACTCCTTGTTCTGTCATCTTCTACCACTGAGAACCGTGTAGGTCCATCCTCTTTGGAACCCCCTTTCAGGTAGTTGAAAGCAGCTATCAAATCCCCCCTCATTCTTCTCTTCTGCAGGCTAAACAATCCCAGTTCCCTCAGCCTCTCCTTATAAGTCATGTGCTCCAGCCCCCTAATCATTTTTGTTGCCCTCCGCTGGACTCTTTCCAATTTATCCACATCCTTCTTGTAGCGTGGGGCCCAAAACTGGACACAGTATTCTAAATGTGGCCTCACCAGTGCCGAATAGAAGGAAATGATCACGTCCCTCGATCTGCGGGAAATGCCCCTACTGATACAACCCAAGATGCCATTAGCCTTCTTGGAAACAAGGGCACACTGTTGACTCATATTCAGCTTTTCGTCCACTGTAACCCCTAGGTCCTTTTCTGCAGAACTGCTGTCCAGCCATTCGGTCCCTAGTCTGTAGCAGTGCATGGGATTCTTCCGTCCTAAGTGCAGGACTCTGCACTTGTCCTTGTTGAACCTCATCTTATTTCTTTTGGCCCAATCCTTTAATTTATCTAGGTCCCTCTGTATCCTATCCCTACCCTCCAGCGTATCAACCTCTCCTCCCATGTTCTGTTATTGTCTTTCTTTCCTCATTGACTAATGGGCCTACCCTATCCTTGGTCTTCCTCTTGCTGCTAATGTATTTGTAGAATGTTTTGTTGTTACCCTTTATGTCTCTAGCTAGTCTGATCTCGTTTTGTACCTTGACCTTTCTGATTTTGCCCCTACATACTTGCATTATTTGTTTACAGTTATCCTTTGTAATTTGACCTAGTTTCCACTTTGTGTAGGACTCTCTTTTGATTTTTAGATCATTGAAGATCTCCTGGTTTAAGCCAGTGTGGTCTCTTGCCATCCTTCATTGCTTTCCTGTGCAGTGGGATAGTTTGCACCTGTGCGCTTGATAATGTCTCTTTGAGAACTTTCCAACTCTTCTGAACTGTTTTTCCCCTTAGACTTGCTTCCCATGGGATCTTACCTAGCAACTCCCTGAGTTTGCTAAAGTCTGTCTTCTTGAAATCCCCATTATTTTATTGTGTTGTTTTCCCTCCTACCATTCTTTAGAAACATGAATTCTGTCATTTCATGATCACTTTCACCCAAGCTGCCTTCCACTTTCAAATTCTCAACCAGTTCCTCCCTATTTGTCAAAGTTAAATCTAGAACAGCCTCTCCCCTAGTAGCTTTCTCCACCTTCTGAAAGAAAAAATGTCTCCAATACATTCCAAGAACTTGTTGGATAATCTGCCCTGCTTTGTTATTTTCCCAGCAGAGGTCGTCTTCAGTAGTGTAGAGTGGCTGTAGAGACATGTTCTGTAACCTTGCTCAGAGGAAGTCTAGATGATGCAGTGGTTAAAAACACCTGAACCCCATCTCCTCAATTGCTCCACCTTTGCTATCACTGGTGGAATTGCATTGCTTGCGGGGATGGGTCCCAATTTTTCTAGTGCAGAGAAGGCGATGGTCAGGAATGTATACGGTGGTGTTGGGCAGAATTATTATCCCCCTAGAGCTGTGCTGTGTGTGGCTGAGTGTGACCCTGAAGGTGTCTGACCTGCTTTTAATGTTACACTTCTTTTGACTTACCTGAAAGTTGGTTTGGTGCTTGTGAAGTCTGGGCCTGATCCAAAGCCTGTTGAAGCCAATGGGCGTCTTTCCATTGACGTCAGATCGGCACCAAGCTGTCACCTCGAGGACCACAAGTTCAAATCCCCTCCTCAGTTGTCTCCTGCAATTAGCTTTAGGGACAAGACCAAGACTAAAACTATGGGAAATATTTACATAAATGATGGACTGTCTCAGAGGCCATCTAATGCCTGGCACCAAGAGTCAGTATAAAATGCGTAGATCTGCCGGGCCCTGCTAGGGTGTAGCCGTCCAGCTCTCTCTTTACCCTCACAGGGGTGTCTCCAGCGGGTACCTGAGGGGGTTTGAGAAGTGCCAACACAACCTCCTCGGAGCACCCCCCTTCCTCCTACAGTTGGCCCTGAGTCGTGCCTCCCTCGCTCCTCCTCGTTACTCCAGAACAACGGAAATTCACAGGCAAGAACTTTGTTAACGTGGAGTTAAGGTTGCAGGTGCTCAGCCCTGCCCTGTGCTCCCTGTGTTCTGAGTGTGTTGAATTCCCAGAAGTCAAAGGTTGGCAAACCAGGATATGCAGAGGTAGAATGATGCTTCCCACGCAACTCGAACTCTGCCCCAGTGGGTCTGGGAATAGGAACAGGAAGTAGAACAGCACCAGGCCAAACCAAACTCACCCTTGTCTGTGTGCCCAGCACCAACCCAAATCAGCGTTCCTCTTCATGCCATCCACACTGTTCTGTGCAGCGCCATTGATTAAGGCGGGAATTGCTGTCGATTGGCAGGGTGTGAGGGTGAAGTCTGTGGTCTGCTTGAAGGACCCATTTGGGCACAGACCGAAGGGGGCAGAGTTGAGGTTGTTTGGCCTGAGTATCCATAGCCCAGCATTTCTTAGTTTGCTAGCCTTTGACTGTTGAGTGTTCAGTGCTTCCATTCTGAAGAGACAGGAAAAGCACAAGTCAGTGCTGACCTCGTACAATGGTAACGTTTTTTGCATGTGAATAGTGGAAATCCAGGGCAACTGCATTGTAGACTGATCTGTGCACCAACCAGCTCACTGCTAGGGAAGAGTAAGGTGATGACTGTTCCCTTTGGATAAGAGTCCCCCGTATCTATTAACTACACTGAAGCCCTGCCTTGTGAGAGATGCTAATATACTCTCTCTTCTCCTCCTCCTCTGCACAGCAAGTGACCAAGGATCTAGTGGCTCTGACAGATCTGCCAAGGGTAAGTGAGGGGGGCTCTAGCCTGGGGGTTCACTGCTCTCACTGAGGCCTCTGGAGAGAGACACCTAGTCCAAGTCATTGGACCCTGAGTCTCACTGGCCCGTCCCCTCTAGCAAACCAGCCCCACGGAGCAGAACAAGGGAGTTCTGGATCTCTTATTTCCCTTTTATTCACACGGGTTTGCAGCCAAATCCCCCTTGTTTTCTCTGCGATGAATTTAGGTGTGAAAGACTCTAGTGAGAGGGGTTTCTCTGTGGCTGCTGATAGAGCATTGGGTGAGATTTGTAATGATAAATCCAGCTGCTTCAGAGAACAGTCTCCAGTGAACCTGCAGGAGGGACAGAGCCCAGCACCTGAGGCTCCAGGAACACAGATCTCTGACACTGGAGCTAAAAGCTTTGTCGGCGGGGTTAGAGATTTTGTCCACTAAACATGGAGCCACTAGGGTGACCATCCATTATGGCAGGTTCCCTTTAATAGACGTTGCCTGTGTTTAACTTCTGCAGCTTAACAGAGCCTGTTGGAGTCTGTGCCACAACCTGAGGGGACCCCAGAGAGGAAGATGGATGAGCTCTGCTCTGTCTCCCTACAAGAACCAATCAACCTCTCCCAGCTTTTCTCTGGCACTTGGAGTGTCCCATGTGGGATTTCTGGCCTCATTTATCTGCTCACTGAACCACGTTTTACCTTTTAGATGTAATAGTTTTCTGTAATAATGTTTTATTTGCACAAAATAATTTCCAAAATGTGAATGGATAAAAACTCTTTTAGTAAGAGTTTAGTATTTGCTAGCATTTAGTGTGTGCACTCAATGCTCTACGCTGCGCAGTGCTGTTTGCACACTCTGTACGGTATGCTAGATATGTGAGCAGTAACTGCTTGTGTGTATATGGTGGGGGACCTATTTTTTTTCTGTAGAATTTCATGATTGTAACATGGTAAATGGCCTGGTCTACTCACAGCTGGTAGCACTGTTGCTATCATCAGCGGAGGAAGTCTGTTGGACAGGAATAAGTGTCTGCATTTAGTTTATAAGTGCCTCTAATGGCCTGTTCACCATTTGTAGAGCCATAGAAATGCTGGGCTAGAAGGGACCTCAAGAGGTCACTGGCAAGACCAAGTAAACCAAGACCATCCCTTGTCACACCCCAATGGCCCTCTCCCTCAAGTCCCCTGGGAAGGCAGATCAGTATTGTATGTTGCTAACGCTGGTGCAGTATTCTGGGAAGGGTTAAAGGTGTGAGTGAGTGGGGAATGGAAGGTTCCTTTGCAGGTTTCAGGAGGCCAAAGGAGGGAGAGAGAGACAAGGGAACGAGTTAACTTGACACTCCAGCTAGGCGTGAAGATAAGAGGTTGACTCCAGCCCAAGGTCACTGCACACAACAGATTCTCTGCTACCTGCCAAGAAAGAGGGGGACCGAGCTTCCAACCCTGCCCTGCCATAAGAAAGGAGACTCACAGAACAGAAACTGGAGGGGCTGTGAAAAGGAGGGAGACAGTGAAGGTCAGCGAATGGGAGAACAGCCGTCTCCCATCCCCTGAAGCCGGAGTGTTTTGGGGAAGCTGAGGAAGCCACAGATAACCGGTTCAGACTGGGGCAGAGAGCAAAAGCCCTCAGGAACACCTAGGGTAAAAACCCTCCCGAGAGCGGAAGCAAGTTGGAGATTTACAGCAAACCCTGGACGACCTGTGCACAGGGAAGAAATTCCCGTCCACCCTTCCCCCCGCCGCCTTCTTACATTACACCCAGACTTGGGTTGTGCGTGTGAGAGTATGGGTTAGGGCTCAGGCACTAACGTTTCCTTCCTTCCTCAGAGTGACATGGGAAACACGCAGCACTCTGCTGTTATTTTCTTAATAAAACTTTAAACTTAGTTACTTGGTGTGCTCTCTTCATCTCCACCCCTAAAAATCCTGCTGCCTTAGACTGATCACCTAAGGTCTCTGGCAGTTTGGTAACATAAATCTGTCACACCCTGACAGATGTTTGTCCAGCCTGTTCTTAAAAACCTCCAATGATGGGGATTCCACATCCTCTCTAGGTAACCTATGTGACTAAGTGGGATATTTTCCTAATGTTGCGTATGTATACTGTGTGTGCCTCAGTTTCCCCCATGTGCTGCATGTCTAACCAAGGTGGGAGGAGGGGTGTCTATTGTTGCAGAGGACCAGGTGTGACCCAGTCTAGCAGCCTGGACCCCAGACCATAGCCTGGACACTTTGTAACTTAGCAACTGATGACCTGAAGGCCCATCCCAACTTGGAGCCAGCCAGTTATAGGCAGCAGAGAGAACAGAGAGCTGAAGAGAGAGAGTCACCTGGAGATTTGTTTGCCTGGGAAAGAAGACAGAGGATGGTGGCAGGGCCTTGGAGGGGATATAGGAGGGACCACAGGAAGGAGGAGTCACTTCTGGGCTGGGAACAAGGAGCCGCCTGAGCCCACCTGGGTGGGGACAAGCCCAGCAGGATGGTGCTGAGAATTTCTTGCTCGAGGCCCCTGAGAACTTCCTGTGTTAGGTTCAGACGTACAAGAAGCCCTTCTGTTTTGCACCAGCTGGGAGTCGATGCAGTCCAGAGACGGGGGGCTGCATTGCTTCTTTTGGGTGTGAAGCCTTCTCCAGGGGTCCAGTCCAAGTAGACTCACTGCGGCGCGGTCACAGCGAGGAAGGCATGCTGAAGGCTCAGAGGTGTGGTACGGGGAGGTGGAGGAGCCTACGGCTTAAACCCCAAGCAGCAAGTATGGTCAATACATTAAAGAGCGGTTCCTCCTGTGAAAGTTACTAGTGACCCCCCCTTAACAGAGCAGCCTTTATGTCAACCAGGGCCATTAGGGGGAAGCAGACACTTCAAGTACACAGTAGCCTGAACTTTTCAACTGTCTTCCCTTCAAGGCCTTACGGTAGTTGGAGCTGGTCCCAAGCCGGTTTTCACTGACCAGATAGCAAAAGCACGGGTCTGACAACCACCAATCAAGTGTTAACACTGCAAGGACCTTTGTCTGAATGTGTATAAAGGATCTGTAAAATGTGTGTAAGACAGAGTTTTTGTACTAAGGTGCAAAGCTCTCCTTTCTTCTGCAGAATAAAGCAACTCCTCCTTATCCCTGTCTGGCTGTTATTGGCTCTCAGCTAGGTGGACCCGATATTTCGGTAACAGTTTCTGGCGACCCAGATGGGACCCTCCTAGCTCGGACATTGGACTCCAGACGGCTGCGGCGAATTGGGAATGGCGCCAACGGGGTGTTTCGCCCCTTTTCTCTGCTTCACCGCAGCCCCTGGGGTTCGTGCTCCGATAAGGTGAGTCCTAATAGGATAAGGAGACACTATCTGGTTCTGGTCTGGTTAACCGGTTAATGAATTTCTGTCTTATACATTTGGGCGTTAGGTGTGTGGACGGAACTGAGCCTCTCACTCGTAATTCCTCAGAGTGGAAGCCATCGCGTGCGATGAAGCTCTGAGGTCGAATTGGGATCCTTCTGTCCCGTCCCCTGTAGCGGTCAGTATTAGTAGAAATTCCTGTAATAGGATCCTATTAGACCATAATTCCCTCTGTTCTCTGTGTAATTCTCTGTTAGAGTGTCAGCAGGCAGGTGGGTGGGTCTCTGGTAATTAGGCCATAATTCCCTCTGTTCTCTGTGTAATTCTCTGTTAGAGTGTCAGCAGGCAGATGGGTGGGTCTCTGGTCTCTAGTAAAACCCTCTGAGGATAGCCCTTTAGATTATATGTTAAGTAAATGGTCTTTACCCGGTGTTTAAAAAGAAATAGTTACAACTTGTGTAGAAATTGATGTGGCTAGTGTTGTAGAAATTGAATTGTGGATAGTATGTGCATTTTCCCCAGAACATGTGCAGTGTATATTGTAGCAGAGGTAAAAGAAATGCAAACCTACCAATATAGGTTGTGTTGTCTCTTCCAGATCACTGGGTGTTTGAAAGCAGGAGTTAGAAGTAAAAGGCAATCAAAAGTCTGGGAAAGTTAATTGTGTCCTTTTTTTAAAGTAAGAATCTTTAAGCTGTGGATAGCTTTGGATCTGGAAGCAAGCCAGAAAGCATCTGTATTAATGCAATTTTCTAACTAATAAGGTAGAAGCCACTGAAACCTGGGCTGCCTATGAAACAAATAAAGGAAATATGGGGTAATTCCTCTGTTTTGCCTAAAATCAACAAGAGTACGTGTATATAAAGGAAATATTTTAAGCAATGACTGACTGCCCAGAAGGGGCAGACCTCTGTTCTTTTGTCTTTCAGATCATCAGAGAAAATGGATGCCAGCTGAATAGCATTCAACGTACCATGCATTCACTGGCACAATAGGAATTATTTTTATGTTCTATGGCCAAAATTGTTGTTAAAATTTGCATACCAACAGTCTTTGGAAGCAAGGACATGGAAGGTTAACCCATTCCCCATATTGCCCATGGGATCCTTCTGGCTACCTCAGATTTCTAGCCAGAGGGCTGGGGAGGGAGGAAAGCTATTGGACACCAGAGGTTGTACCGAGTGGACTCCTCAAAGGTGGGTGTGCTTGTCCTGGTTTGTTGCTCCAAAGCTCTGTAATAAAGTTATTTTACTGGAAGGGTGTACATGGCATACATTGAGTAATAAGACTAATGTACTGTATAATGGCAATTGTGTATGTGTTCATTTTTGGGAGAAGGTGTATGAGTGAAGAGTGGAAGTTTCCTTTGTAGGTTAAAAGAAGCCAAGAAGGGAAGCAGGAAAAAGAACAGAATGAGTTAACTGGAAAAAAAATAGCCAGCAAGCTCAGTCCAAAGATAAGATGCTGGCCCATCCAAGGACACTGCCCACAGCTAAGACTTGGCTGATAGCCAAGAAAAGGGGGGGCTGAATGTGCCCAAGCAACTATGAGATCTGCAAAACACTGCCAGGCATTAATGAAATGTGTTAGGTTTCTTTTCTCACAGATAAAAGAAGTGCTACCCAAAGACCCTAGCAGCCCTGCCATTGATTGAAACAAGAAGACTGAGTCTATGTAAAGTTCATCAACGAAAGACTGCTTTGGCTCCCCACTGGAAAGGCCCTTTCCAAGTGCTGTTAACCACCAACACTGCTGTGAAGTGCCAAGGACTGCCCACCTGGACCCATGCTTCTCACTGCAAAAAGACCCCTCCACCTGGAGAGGATTCTCCAGCTGCTAATCAGCCTATTTCTCCTGCTAGCTCTGCTGTGCCTCCTGGACAGCAGGGAAAAAGACAAGGTGAAGTGCTAGTAACCTCTCCCTTGTCCACTGACAGACCTACTGTGCCTCTGGATTTTTCTAGAAGAAGCAAAACCATTACAGGGTGATGTGCTAGTAACCTCTCCCCTGTATGATGCTAAACCACACTGTTTCAGGAAAAGAGAAGAAGGAACACTTGCTTCATTGGAACCACCAAAGTCCAGGGATTCCTGACTACAAGAGACATTAAGAACTGACCCTGGTGAAGAAACAAAGAATTATACACTGGCAGGAAGAAACTTGTGGGACCCATGCTTGGGAATGTGGTATAGTACTACACCAAAAAGAAATGTATTAGGATATCAATGAACTGTGATTAACACTACACTAGGGACTGTTACATTTTCATTACCCTTATTCAGTTTCCAGATCACCTCTACATACCCAAATTGCTCACAGGGGGCTGCCATTAGATTAGCACAACAGAGGGCTTGGGTTATTTCCTCTAGAAAGAAAAGTGACTTGACCGGATCCCTGTGGGATGGGGCCAATAGTGCAGCAGCAGTGTGGAATATTTTTAAGAACCAAGAACATGATGAGAAATTGGGGCAACTAGAGAAGGCCATTGGCCTTGTTTCTGGAGCACAGCTAACCCAGGTACAGGCTGGAATTGGTGAGTTACATGTTATCTTCGCCCTTAGTTCTATGACCCAGAAGTTGCTGACAGAGATGGTATTGAATATCACTGAGGCTGGGAAGGCATTGCAGTGGGATCTAGCATGTTCAGAAATTCAGGATTTCCTGAATGACCAGCTAATGGCCATTCGGAATGATCTAGAGCATCAGGCTTGGCCCACTGCCCTTACAGACACATCAGGAGTACCATCTGATCTGTGGCCATGGAGACATACTTGGAGACTTTCTGGGTGGAAGTGCAGACATTCTCAGTGCTCCTTCCAAGCATATGGACCGGTTGGGGGGGGTGTGGGCTCCCACATACCTAATCCTGCCGGGTCCATGGGGAGGATGCATGTGGGATTGGCAAAAAGAAGAACAGGAGTACTTGTGGCACCTTAGAGGGATTGGGTAATTCACCGAGACATCTGGGAAATTAGACCTCCTGGTATGCCCAATCGATTTTTAGTCAGTGCTCCTGGGATTACATCTGACATTTGGATGGGGTTAGGGAGTCAATGGACATTTTGGTCATTAGAATCCCTACAGCTTCAGTGTATCCGTAAAACTGAAGCCAGGAGAAGTTGTTACTCTTCATGACTACGTTTGCTGGGAGGGTAGGGGACAAGGAACTACCCTGACAGGACACTTATTTTTTCAAGCTAATGATAGCTGTGTGTATGTTAATGACACCATATCGCAAGACATACATTTTAATCTCACTACCACTGCAGGCAACCATATCATTTACTGGCCTGCAGATAGAGTTTTTCAAGTAGCCCTTAAGTTCCAGATACCCTTTAATTGGACTAGTTTAGTATCTGATAGATTTCAGAATTTGTTTTCACTGTTACCAGAGATTCAGAAAATCTCTGAAGTACAAGGGCAAATTCACATGCTTCAAAATATATATCAAGTTGAAAAGTATGCCTTTCATACTGCTTATAGAGTATCTATTTTATGTACTAAGTATGATGTATTGTGCTTTATGACTAAGGCTGTACAACAACCCCATTATAGTATTGCTATGGGAATGTTATTGCTTGTATTGTTATTAGTTAGCTTAGGATTATGTTATTGTTGTAAAAGACGTAATAATAGTAATACCTTTCATGTCCATGCTCATCATGCATTGTCCTTACATCCAATCAAAACCCTTTAGGTTGAAGCATCTGAAGTAAAATCTGAATTCCAAGACTTAATGCAAATAGAGATTTGAAAATGTTTGTTGTACTAGTATACAAAAGGGGGGGTTGTGGAAGCAGAGAAAGAACTGACAGGAAGGGGATGCAATGCATGACATTTCGTTAGCAAGAGTTAGGCTAACTGTAACCCTAATAATGCGAGATTTGTAGAAGCGAGGAATGTGTGAGGCGAGTGGGGAAAGAACTGTGTGAGAAGTTGTTGCGACCTTGTGTAGATAATATGGAATGTAGACTAAGAGTCTACCTTAGTGAGCAAAACAAGATATCAGAATGACCTATGTATAAACAGAATGCTGCTGTTGTTTTCCATGCTGTATCTCTTGATCACACCTTTAGTTTTGAGGACCTCCTTCCAGACCTTGGGTCATGGTTTACGGGGCTCTTTCAAACAATTGTTAAATGGATTCTTTTCTTTCTATGTGTTATTTGGACAATGATACAATGTGCCAAATGCCTGTGTAATGCTATGATCAAAAGCTCTGCTGTCCATAAGAAAACCCAGTATCTGTCCCTCCAGCTTGATCACAAATTGCGTAACGGGCCTGACAAATTTGGGGTTTGTCAGGCCCGAAGGGGGGACTGTGAAAGTTACTAGTGACCCCCCCTTAACAGAGCAGCCTTTATGTCAACCAGGGCCATTAGGGGGAAGCAGACACTTCAAGTACACAGTAGCCTGAACTTTTCAACTGTCTTCCCTTCAAGGCCTTACGGTAGTTGGAGCTGGTCCCAAGCCGGTTTTCACTGACCAGATAGCAAAAGCACGGGTCTGACAACCACCAATCAAGTGTTAACACTGCAAGGACCTTTGTCTGAATGTGTATAAAGGATCTGTAAAATGTGTGTAAGACAGAGTTTTTGTACTAAGGTGCAAAGCTCTCCTTTCTTCTGCAGAATAAAGCAACTCCTCCTTATCCCTGTCTGGCTGTTATTGGCTCTCAGCTAGGTGGACCCGATATTTCGGTAACACTCCCATGGGTTGTGGAAGCTGAGAGCGCATTTGCCTGTGGGTCTGCGGCAACCTGTTCCACAGATTAGCTATCCTCATAGAAAGTTTTTCTTAATGTCTAACCCAGGGGTGGGCAACCTTTTTGTCCCAAGGGCCACATCGAGGTTGCAAAATTGTATGGAGGGCAGAGAAGGGAGGGCTGTGCCTCCCCAATCAGCCTGGCTGCCCCTCTCCCACTTCCCACCCTCTGACTGCCCCCCTCAGAATCCCCAACCCATCCAACCCCCCCCCCCGCTCCTTGTCCCCTGGCCTCCAGAGACCCTCCCTGCCCCTAACCACCCCCCCGGAACTCCACCCCCTACCCAACCCTCCCTGGCCACCCCGCCCCTTATCCACACCCCTGCCCCCGGACAGACCCCCGAGACTCCACGCCTATCCAACCCCCCCGTCCCCTGACCACCACCCCCAGAACCTCCACCCCATCCAACCGCCCCCTGCTCTCTGTCCCGTGACTGCCCCCCGGGACCTCCTGCCCCTTATCCAACGCCCTGGCCCCCTTACCATGCCGCTCAGAGCAGCAGGAGCTTGCAGCCCCGCCGGAACTAGACACACTGCCCCGCAGAAGCTCACAGCCCTGCACCCTTACCATGCCACTCAGGGCAGCAGCCCGGAGGGAACTAGGCGCGCTGCCCTGCTGGACTGCGCAGCCCTGCCCGCCCCGAGCGCTGCCTGGGCGGCGGCATGGCTGTGGGGGAGAGCAGGGGAGGGGCCAGGGGCAGCCTCCCTGGCTGGGAGCTCAGAGGCCAGGCAGGATGGTCCCGCAGGCCGTAGTTTTCCCACCCCTGGTCTCACCTAAATCTCCATCACTGCAAAGCATGCTGATTTCCCCCTTCTTCTATTTTCAGTGCAGCTGGAGAGGAGTTGATCTCAGTCCTCTCCCTAACAGCCCTTAACTTATAGGAAAACTTATCAGGTCCCCTCACAGTCTTCCTTTCTCAAGAATAAAGATGTCCACTTTTTTAACCTCCTGTCTTGCATACGACACCTTTGTTAATACACTGCAGAATGATATTTGCCTTTTTCACAATAGCCTCACATTGTTTACACATACTCAGCTTGTGGTCCACTGGAACCCCAGCTCCTGTTCTGTAATATTGGTACCTAGGCTGTTTAATGCATTTCATTTTGTCCTCCTGGCTGAAATATTTGCACTAATCAAGATAAATTCAACAAAGATGGTTTCAGACCAATTCTCCAATTCGTCAAGATTGTTTTGAATTCTAATCTTGTCCTCACAACTGCTGGCCCCCCTTCCCAGCTTGTTCGGGCCTGCAGCATTTCTAAGTACACTCTCCACTAGAGCATCTAAATCATGACTGAAAACGGTGAAAACTGTCAGAGCCAGGACCGACTCTTGTAGGACCCCACTAGCAATGTTTTCCCAGCGTGAGAGTGAATCATTGATAACTACGGAGAGTCTTTACAGTCATTTCATCTAGACCTGAGCCATAAACAATGTAGACCAACCTATGGGAGATATAGATGCAGCTGTGGGTTCCCATTCCTTCTGCTGCTGTCTGTGACCCGGGTATCCAGTACAGGAGGGGAGTTTGTACCTTTACTCTGGCTAAGCAGAATAACCCCTTCCCTCCTGTAGCATCCCCTGGGTGTGTGTGTGGTCCCTGTGGGGCTGCCCCAATTCCCCTTCCTCACCCCACTCAGTGGAACAGATTCGGTTCCACTTGCCCCAACTGAGAAGGAGAGTGGTCCCGGAGTCGGTGCTTTAGAGGTGCAAGATGAGTCAATGCTTGTGTAGGATCTGCACAAAAACAATGCTAGGCACTCCCCCTGCTGGCTATAGCTGCAGAGAAACAAGCCTGTCCTCCCAGAGCCAGGTTGGGACTAGAGGCTGTTCTACAAACACGGCACCCCTCACCCCAACTTTACCCCACCTGTTCCCCACTCCTTCAGTGACTTTACCCAGTGCAGGGGGATCATTTGCTGGGTTTTGCCAGCGTAACCCACAAAGAGTTTTAGGAAAGAATTGTTATTGATTAGAACAGGGGGCCGGGAGCCAGGATTCCTGGATTCTGTTCCCATTTCTGCTGCTTCCACAGAAAATCAGTCATTTTCCTCTCTTTGTGCCTTTATCCCCATCAATAAAATGGAGCCAACAATGCTCTAGAAGTGCTAGGGATTATTGTATTGCAGTTGTCAAGGTTAGGGCAGGCTGCAAAAGGGAGAGCAAAACTGGTGGTTAACACTGAGGTTAAACTCACCAACCCGTCATAAACTCTGCTTCTCATCCCCCATACTGGTTATCGAGAAGCTGAAAAAAGAAATCACATTGTGTTTCAGTTTTCTGGCTCCCAATCAGCCCCTAGGTCCAGTACAGTGAAAGTTATTTAAAAACTCTGCTCGTTATACAAAATGTTCTGGTAACCCCAAAGGGTCATCCACAGTGCCAGGTCAATATTAAGTTGGATCTTACCCAAAATACCACGCTGCCAGGCAATTCTTTAGTGTGTAAAATGATAGGTTTATTGTAAGGAAAAAAGAAAGACAAGAGTGTTAAATGATAAAGCACTCAGATACATACAGCGACTTCAAGGTCCATATATCAAGTTCTTAACAGTACTGGGGAATTCACTGGCTTGAAAGTCCCTCTGGATCACATCCACAGCTTGGATGGGTCATTCAATCCTTTGTTCAGAGCTTCGGCTTGTAGAAAAGTCACTCCAGAGATAAGGAGCAGGAATGACAAAATGGAGATGATGCAGCTGCCCTTTATATTCCTTTTCCAGGTGGCTTGTACTTCCTGTGTCCCAACTACAAACTAACAGCACCTGGGCCTGGAAAAGCCTTAGGGCTTGTCTACACTGCCAAGTGAACGACAAAAGTTTTGGTGTTCACCGGTGCTTAAAAAAACCTTTATAAAAGATGAACATTTTGCCAGTCAGCAGTATGAATGCCACGTTGTCAGCAGGAGCCCGGTCCTGTCAACAACATGAACCCCACTCGTAGGGGGTGGAAATTTTTTGACGGCAAAAGTGCCAACAAAAAAAGTTCACACTGCCAAAGTTTTAGCGGCGGGGTTGTGTTGCTAAAAGCTGGGGAGTGTAGACAAAGCCTTAGAGTCCCCTGTCTATAGACATGGCCCTACAAGTCCTGCTGAGTCATAAGGCGTAGTCCCTGGCCTTTCAATGGGTTCATGGTACAGCTGATGACCCTTGATGGGCCATTGAACAGGCCAGGCAGTGCTGATGCCAGTCTGTGTGTCAGTGTCACTCAGAAACACAGCACAAGTCTGGAAACACAGATATACCCTACGTATCTATAACTCGCACTACAAAGGTGATACAAACATATAAATAAGATTATCATACTTGGCAAATCATAACATTTTCACAAATACCTCACATGGCATATCTAGCACAATTCATCGCAATTGTATCATACTGGTATCAACAATATGATAAAGTGCCTCCCACATTCCACAGCATCACAGTGCCCCCCATCCACCTGGTTAGCTCTAAAGGAGGTGATCTCCTTATAGGTTTTGATGGACAGGCCTGGGTTCTTCTGGATCCTGCCCTCAGCTCAGGGGGGTTTAACTTCCTTATTTTCTTCCCGTATGAATTTATTTGGCGGTGCCTCCATCCCCTGTGTCCCTTCCTGGCAGGATCATCAGCAGCTTAGGAGGGAAATTCTAACACCAGTGTAACCCCCACTTACCTGCCAGATATTTGGAGGCTCCCAAGAAATAACACACACACACACACACACACACACACACACACACACACACACACACACACACTCTCTCTCTCTCTCTCTCTCTCTCTCTCTCTTACTTACTTACTTACTTCAACACAGTAATTAGTTAAAACACTATTCTCAGGGTCATTGGTGCCTATGCTGATAATACACCTGAATTTCCCCAGGCACGTGACCTGATATAGCAAATGTAAAATTAGTGTCTTGTTGGTACACATACTTTGTAGGGGCCCTTCGTGACCTGTGACCACGAGATCTTCTGTGCAGCTGTTAGGAATGTGGCTGACTGGGCTCAGTGCTGCCCGAGTGACTCACACGGGGATAGGGTGATAAATCCCTCTGCAGATTTATAGGCAGCAGCAACAGTCTCTGCTTGGACCCCAGGGAAGCACCAACAGCCTTTAAGGCTCCCAGCAGCTTCCCAGCAGCAGCTGGTGACCAGCCAGGAAGTGTGAAAAATCGGATCGGATCAGGGCGGGGAGGGGGTGGTAACAGGTGCCGATATTAGACAAAGCCCCAACTATCAGGACTGTCCCTATAACATTAGGACATCTATGTTATATCTGGCAGCAGTGCCTGGTAGGGACAGAGCCCCCCCTCCCCCAGCAGTCTGGCCCTTTCCCCAACACAGAGCCCACTGCACCCAGGGGAGAACACAGGGTAGTGCAATCTCCATTGATATCCCCCCACACACAAGTAGCAGGGCTTTGCCCCCGCTATTCCACCCCCAGGAAAAGCAAAGGGTGAACTGATGGTCCCTCTAGGACCAGCTCCGAGCACCCAACTTTCATGAGTGTCGGAACCCAGCAGCACACACACAGAGGTGCATTGAGCACTTGGGCTATGCGGAGCCTCCACTCCATTGCTCCTACCTTTGCACCATGTTATTGGTTAACTTGTTTTAATCAATTGGAGTTACTTAATTTTTTTAAATGTCCAATTCTACTAAAAAAAAAAAAATCATCAGTCCAGAATATTCCCACCAATACGTAACATTCCCAGGAGCAATTCCTAATAAAATCAAAACTGCAACATAGTTCAGTCATTTCTTTGCTTAAAACACCTTCATTTTCCGCTCTTCCACCTTGCTAGGATCACCGCACCTTCATGCCCCTATTTCCTTTACTGTGGCATCTTCTCTGTCAGTTTCACACATTCCAGAAAATCTCTCCCCGTCCGCCACTCACGCATCAGCGCGGATCTCCCCAAAGCACCTGGCACACAGCTGTCAATCTGCAGCTACTCAGCGTATAGTCCAATGGCTGCTCTCTCTCCGCTGACAAGAAACCTGACCAAGTGCCTTTGCTACAAACCAAGTCTGGGATTTATTGGTTTGATTGGAGCCTGCTGGGGTGTCCGGCCAGAGTCAATACAGCCTGCAGAAAGAACACAGCCATGCAGCCGAACCTCCCACTGCATCACGGACAAGCTACCCTGATTTGAACTCTGGGCAAGGGAGAGTCCGATTACCAATGGAGTTGCACGGGATGAGCAGTACCCAGGGCATTCTACTCTGCGCCCTTGTGGCTGGGGGCTAGGGAGGGGGAAAGAAAACAAACAGGTGCTCTGACGACACTCAGTTCAGCGCACTTATGACACGTCTGTTTTCCACTTGTTTTACATAATCCCATAGCAGATATTCCATCATCTTGCCTGGGATGGATGTCAGGCTGACAGCGTATAATTACCCACATCACCCCCCTTCCTCCCCATGTTCCCTCCTGCCCCTTGCCCAGCATGGGGCAGGAGCGGTGACTGCGGGCGGGGCGGGGGCGGGGGGGCTGTGCTGGTGGAGGGTCCCGCCGGAAAAGGGAAGGGTCGGAGGGTGGAAGGGCAGGCTCAGTCAGTCTGCCCTGGCAGTCGAGATGGGGGGGCACTAGGACCCCACGGGAGCAGTTGCTGCAGGGAGGCAGCATGGAGCTGGCGGAAGAGGCAGCCAGGGATGCTCTGCTCCAGGGAGGCAGCTAGAGAGGCCGGCGTGAGGGGGCGGCAGGTGGGGCCGGGGTGGGGGGGAGGGGGAGAACACCCGGCCCCAAATATTGGTGGAGCTGGGCCCCTGGGCTCTGAATATTGCTGGTGCCTGGGCACCACATGGAGATATAACTCACCGCCTATGCCTAGAAGTCTATTTCCCTCCCTGCTAAGGTGAAGTCCATCCCGAGAGAACAGTCCTCTGTCCATGAATGCCTCCCAGTGGCCATACATCCCAAAGCCCTCCTCATAGCACCACTGCCTGAGTCATCTGTTGAGCATCATAATCCTGTCACACCTTTGCTGCCCTTCTCTAGGCACAGGCAAAATCCCACTGAAGATCACCTGAGCCTCCATTTCCTTAAGCGTCTTCCCCAACCTGGCATAGTCGCCCTATGGAAACCACTTCAAGCCAGGGGGTGCGGCGGGCCTAGCACCCCTCGTTCTGGCACCCCTAGCACCCCTATTGAACCCAGCACACCACCAAACACCTGCAAACCCAGACAGCAGCCAGGGTTGTGACCTTTTCCTCAGCTCAATTCATAAAAAAAGAAAATGAGCTATTTAAAAAAAATGAAGATGAGAGATGTCAAGGCTGAATCCCCACTCTGTCACTCCCAGTGCAGGAAGTGGAGGCCCGCAAGGATTTTAAAAATTAATATTGGCCACTCCAGGCTGGTATTAAACTCCCAAGGTTACAGCTTCTCTCTGACCTTGGGTTGGTAAACGCTGCCACCACCCAAATGCAAAAAAACAACAACACCCCTTTGAACCCAGGAAGGAGCACTTGGGAATTCCTCCTTTTTATTATAATTATATTATATTATATATAATTATATTATATATAATTATAATATAATATGACCTGAAATCTTTAAAATCGTGATTTGAGGAGGTCAGTAACTCAGCCCGAGGTTCTGGGTCTATTACAGGAGTGGGTGGGTGAGGTTCTGTGGCCTGCATTGTGCAGGAGGTCAGACTACATGATCATGATGGTCCCTTCTGGCCTTAAAGTCTGTGAGTTTAAGGCAGAGGAGCACAACTCTTCCCCTCCTTGTCTAGGCTGGCTCTTTGCACACCGGCTGCTGGAGATGTGGTAAACAGTGAAGTGACAAAGTTTGCAGATTATACAAAATTACTCAAGAGAGTTAAATCCAAAGCTCCCTGCAAAGAGTTACAAAGAGATCTCACAAAATGGGCTGAAATTCACAGATGAAATTCAGTATTGATAAATGCAAAGTAATGACATTGGAAAGTATAATCCTAACTACATACAAAATGATGGAGTTTGTATTAGCTGTTACCACTCAAGAAAGAGATCTTGGAGTCATTGTGAATAGTTCTCTGAAAACATCCACTTAATGTGCAGATGCACTCAAAAAAGTGAACAATGTTAGGAACAATTAGGAAAGGGATAGGTAATAAGACAGAAAATATTATAATGCCACTATATAAATCACTGGTACACCCACATCTTGAATACTGCGTGCAGTTCTGGTCATCCCATCTCAAAAAAATATATTAGATTGGAAAAAGTACAGAAAAGGTCAACAAAAATTATTAAGGGTATAGAACAGCTTTCATATGAGGAGAGATTAAAAAAACTGGGTCTGTTCAGTTTAGAAAAGAGACGAGTAAGGGGGCATATGATAGAATTCTATAAAAGTGGTTTAGAGACAGTGATTAGGGAAGTGTTATTTACCCTTTCCCAAAACACAAGAACCAGGGGTTACCAGGTAAATGATTAGACAGCAGGTTTAACCCAAACTAAAGGAAGTACTTCTTCGACCAATACAGAGTCAACCTGTGGAACTTGTTGCCATGGGATGTTGTGAAGGCCAAAAATATAACTGGGGTCAAAAAAGAGCTAGATAAGTTCCTGGAGGACAGGTCCATCCATGGCCAAGATAGTCAGGGATTCAACCCCGTGCTCTGGGAGTCCCTAAACCTCTGACTGCCAGAAGCTGGGACTGGACGGGGATGGGTCACTGGATACTTGACCTGTTCTGTTCATTCCCACTAAAGCCTCTGGCACTGACCCCTGTTGGAAGACAGACACTGGAGTAGCTGGCCCACTGGTCTGGCTGTTCCTATGTTCTTAAGCCCCAGATCACCCACTGACACTTCCCTACAGAGCCCCGCAGCCTTCAAGCAGGACCAGGAGCCCCTCACACTTAAGACGATAGCTCGTCATCTTAACACAGTCTCCAGTACCCCACAGTCAGCACTGCCTGACGTGAGCCTGTGCGGAATGACAACGGGTTCCAACTGGCTCAGGCCAGATCCTCTGAAAGGTGCAGTTCACCACTGCTAGGGGCTGTAACAACTTGTATTCTCTGTGGATTGACCCACAGGGGACTTTAACTAACATCGCCAGTGGGTTACACAGCTAGTTGCAAAGAATCAAATCTAGTTCAACACGTCCTTGACTCTGTCAGCAGGAAGGAAGATCTCTGCACCTCTCCTCATTTTCTAATCTCTCCGGCTTGCCCTTTCATGAGGTGAGCAGAGTTACATTATTATTATTATTATTATGGGTGATGTTACAATAGAACTGAAGGCCCTGTTGAGCTCGACGGTGCAGAGACACATGGCACAAGGCCTGAAGGGCTAAATAGATAAGACAAAGGGTGGGAGGAAGGAAGTATCATTCTTCTTGGAGTAGTGTCCCCGTGCATGCTCCACTGCAGGTGTATTCGTGTCCCCTACGCCTCAGATCAGAGATTTTAGGAGCCGTGTCCGTTCAGCCCCCACAGACGCTGTCCCTGTCTCGTGCCCTGCAGTAGGGCTATAGAGCGTTGCACGGACAAACTGCTCTCAGCTCCTTCTCAACCGCCTTGACCTGAGATGGAGCCTCAGCAGCCTCCGATTTGAGAATACCTCATCTGTATTTTACTTTCTGTTTCGAGTTATTAGTGTTCATTCATTGCGTTTCAGTCAGTTAGTGTTAATACTCCCCTTCTGTTTCCTTTTAAAAAAAAAAGAACAATAAAATAATCCCCCCTCTTTATTTTGTTATAAGACTAGCGAACTCCCTGTCCTTAGTTCTTTCTTGTCTCCTCCCTCTGGGGAAGTGAAACCTGGACAAGGTACGCCTGGCTCTTCCAGATTTAAGTGTTGCTTCTCCTGCCGAGAAGCAATTCCAGGCAGTGATGTACATTCCCACTGCATTCGCTGTCTTGGAGAGTCACACATGCCGTAAAAGTGTACTTTCTGCCTGACATTAAAATCAAGGGCTAGGAATAACCTTGAACTAAAACTATGACTACTAATGATGGAAAGTTCACTCGAATCAGCCTCTGACCCTGGCCCTGGGACCCCCCCCCCCCATACAACAGTCCCCAAAGTGGCCGAATCCATCTACTTCCTCGGCTCAACACTCTATGGCAGCTTTGAAGAGGAAACTTTTGGATTCCTCTCAAAAAGCCACAAAAAAGCAGGCTACACGTCATTGGGTAGAGAATCTACCCCAAAGACATGATCCCCAACAAGATCAACCACCTTGGTACTGACTGATCTACAACTGGATACCCACGAGATGACTGGCTCCTCGGGTACTGGTACCACCAGTAAGCCTAAAAACCCAAAGGGCACAGGCTATGGGAGTTCGGTACCATGGGAGGAAAGGGGTGATAGAGAGAGTAACAGCTCCTCTAGCTCATCTCCGATAGAGTGCTCTAGACCCTCGATACCGAGTACTTCAGCTCTGCAGAAGACCAGAACAACACCACTGGCCATTTATCAGACTCCCACTACTGTTGCCCTTAGGAAAAGGCAATTTCTTACTGCTTCTCTGTCTGGATCTCCTGATCCACGGGAGAAGAACTTTCAGGAACAGGCAGTGAGATTAGACAAAGGGATTACTCCAGTGACTAACATCTCTTCATCCTCTCCTGATGAAGCTGTTATGCCTCCCCCACCAACTTTGGCAAATGACTTCAAACCATTTCAAGACTTCAACAAGAGAGAAGTGGATTCTCTACAAATTCCACTGGAAGAAGTCAAGCTGTTGCAACACAAGCTGCTTGACATCCTACACACTTCATCATCAGCCTGTATTGCACTCACTATTAACGAGACATTGACAGACCCAGCAAAGACTATGTGGCATAGTACATCCCACATGCAAGAGAGCGGATAAAAATATTATGACAGGTTTCAGAGTAGCACCCGTGTTAGTCTGTATCCGCAAAAAGAACAGGAGTACTTGTGGCACCTTAGAGACTAACACATTTATTAGAGCATAAGCTTTCGTGGACTACAGCCCACTTCTTTGGATGGTATGCATCCGAAGAAGTGGGCTGTAGTCCACGAAAGCTTATGCTCTAATAAATTTGTTAGTCTCTAAGGTGCCACAAGTACTCCTGTTCTTTTCAAAAATATTATGTTCCCGCTAAAGACTCGGATTTTTTATTTCCCACCCATTCCCAAACTCCCTTGTCATCGATGCTGTAAATGAACGTGGCAGACAGCACCGTGCTAAATCAACACCCAATGACAAGAACTTAAAACAACTTGAAAATCATATTCTTAGGTGACCCCACTTCTTCGGGCTGTAATCCACGAAAGCTTATGCTCTAATGAATTTGTTAGTCTCTAAGGTGCCACAAGTACTCCTGTTCTTTGTTCTTTTTTCCACATACTAAAAGACTCTAGAGCCACTTTGCATTCACTGAGAATTTATGCACCGGCACAAAAAAGAAGATATAATAAATCACAGATGACACAGAGATCCCGGCCTGATCAATTTTCTCCCCCCCAGAGGCATCATGAACCCCAACAGAAAACACAATGACTACAAAAGCGAAGATCAACTGCTCCACAATCATCAACATCACAGCCATCTGCATCTATGCATGAATTTTGATGTGTTATTTGAGGCCCCGAGTTACCACCCCCATTTTAATTTGCTGCAAAAACCCAAACATCACCACTACTTTGGCAATGGCCTTACTCTTTTTAATCAAAACTGGGATCAAATGGGTTTTGGAGATCATCTCCACAGGATATTTGATCCATTTTACCGCCCTCACTCCTGCCTACCCCTCCCCCCGACCCTCCTCAGGAACCCTTCTCATGAGTAGCTTTTACATCAGGAAACAAGCTATCTTCTGAACCGAGGTGCTATAGTTCCTACTCAACACAGAGGGAAGGGCTTCAACTCCAAGTACTTCCAGATAAAATAAAATAAATTAAAAAATAAAAATACTGATACTGAAAAACAATAGTGATTGGAGACACATTCTGGATCTAAGATCACTCGACAGATTTGTAAAGCTACAGCGCTTCAAGAAGGTTACTTTGGCAGCAATAATCCCCTCTCTGGGCCATGGAAACTGGTTCTCGACCCTTGGCCTACAAGATGCTTACTTCCATATCGCGATCCACAGAAGGTTTCTAGTATTCACTCTGGGACAAGACCACTTTCATTGTCTGCACCCAGAGTGTTCTCAAAGGTCCTTTCTATGGTTGTGATGCTCCTTCGTAAACAAAGAGTGATAATATTCCTGTATCTAGATGATTGCCTGCTCAAGGCATGCTCCTTTGATGATGCTTTGACTCCCCCACAAAAGACTATGGACCTATTCCTCCAACTGGCTCTATAAGTAGACATCCAAAAGACCATATTAACTCCAGTATAACGTCTGGAATTCATAGAGGCCTACCTAGATGGAGCAGAGGCCAAAGCCTTCCTCCAGTTATGCAGGTTCAACACCTTAGATAACTTGATCTCTAACGGACAGGCCAACCCTCAGACCTTGGTCAGAAATGGTCTTCAACTACTGGGACGCTTGGTGGCAGGCACCTTTGTAATAAATCATGTGAGACTCCACATGTACTGCCTTCAGTGGTGGTTCAGTACAGGATATGTACCAAGCACACACAGCTTAAACAAACTTCTATTGATGCCCTCAACATTCAAAAACTCCCTTGACTTGTGGAAAGAGTCTCACAATGTCTGCTCAGGAGTGCCCTTCACTCAACCACCCCCAGTGTTAATAATGACAACAGACGCATACCTATTGGGATGGGGAGCCCAACTGGACACCAACGCTATTCAAAGGCAAATGGTTCCCCTTCAAATCCACATTGTATACCTACTTACGGGAACTCAGAGCAGTCAGGAAAGCTTGTTCACATTTCTTACCACTGATCGGGGCAAGCATATAAAGATTATAGGCAACATTGCATGTATGTTTTACATAAATCACTAGAGAAGAGCAAGCTCACCTTCCCTTTGTACCAGGCAGTGAAACTCTGGAACTGGTGCATTCACCACCACATAGAATGGCTTTCGTATGAGGAGAGATTAATAAGACTGAGACTTTTCAGCTTGGAAAAGATACGACTAAGGGGGGATATGATAGAGGTCTATAAAATCATGAGTGGGGTGGAGATGGTAAATAAGGAAGTGTTATTTACTCCTTCTCATAACACAAGAACAAGGGGCCACCAAATGAAATTAACAGACAGCAGGTTTAAAACCAACACAAGAAAGTATTTTTTCATGCAATCCACTGTCAACCTGTGGAACTCCTTGCCAGAGGGTGTTGTGAAGGCCAATATTATAACGGGGTTCAAAAGGGCGCTAGATAGATTCATGGAGGACAGGTCCATCAATGACTATTAGCCAGGACGGGCAGGGATGGTGTCCCTAGCCTCTATTTGCCCGAAGCTGGGATTGGGTGACAGGGGATGGATCACTTGATGATAACCTGTCTGTTCATTCCCTTTGGGGCACCTGCCATTGGCCACTGTCAGAGGACAGGCTACTGGGCTGGATGGACCTTTGGTCTGACCCATTGTGGCTGCACCCCATGTGCCATGCCGCCCCCTGAGGCCCCGCCCCTGCCCCTTCTCCCTGTGCTCATGCCACCTCTTCTCCCCAAACCCCTGACCTCACACCAACCCTTCCCCCAAACCCAGCATTGTCCCTCCTTCCCCGCAAGACCCCACCTGCTGCTCATGCCTCTCCCCCTTCCCGTCACTTGATCTTACAGCTGGCAAAAAGTGGGGGGAGGGCCTGACCCCTTGATCCCCCCAGTTCCGGCACCCCTGCATCCGCTGCTATATTTTATTCCAGTGTCCGATGCTGAGTACTCGACTCGACTCTGAAAGCCCACCCCTCCATTCAGGGCACTGCTGCAGCGTCGCCGAGAGTGGAGCACCCATAGAGACCCACTGAAAGAAGAAGAAAGGGTTACTCACCTTGTGCCGTAACTGTGGTTCTTTGAGATGTGTCCCCCTGTGGGTGCTCCACTACTTGCCCTCCTTCCCCTCTGTTTTGGAGCACTTACCTATGAGCTCTGTGTAGAGAAGGAACTGGGGGCAGTTTGTCTGCACAGCGCTATAGTGACCTAATGCATGGGAGGGGGAGAGCGTATGTGTGGGCCGAACAGAAACGGCTGCCTAAAATCTCCGATGAGAGGCGCAGGGGTGTGAATACACAGAGAGTGGAGCAACACACGTCTCGAAGCACTGCAGTTACTGCACAAGGTGAGTAACCCTTCTTATCCCATTTTCCACTCAGGGAACTGAGGCCCAGAGCGATCAGGGCCCCAGTTCAGCTAGATACAGGTGTAACTTTAAGTGTGTGAATAATCCCATTATTATAAGTCAGACTCTCGCTGTCAGGCATTTTTTCCAGCCCTCAAATCATTTTCGTGGCTCTTTTCTGCATCCTTTCCAGTGTTTCAACGTCTTTTTTCAAATGAGGTCAGCCAGTTGTTCAGGCAGCCCCACAGCCAGCTGCACCGGCTGCCAGCCACGGCTGGAGTGGCCCAGGGCAGCTGGCCCCCGGGACCATCTGAGCAGCAGCCGGTGGGGCTGGCCCAGAGACTGCCTGAGCAGTGGTCCCTCGGGCGGCCACAGCAGCTGCTGCTAAAAGGCCCCCTGGCAGCTGGTGCCACTGGCCCTGCCCCCTCTCCAGCAGGGCCCCCCCTAAGATTTACTTAGGGGTACTTCTCGTATAAGTCCTGAACTGGTCACAGGTGGTGAATTTTATTGTTTATTGCCCGTGACCTGTCCACAACTTTCTCTAAAAATACCCGTAACTAAATCGTAGCCTTGGGCATGGTACAGGGGTGATTGAGTGAGGGTCTAAGGTCTGTGATGTACTGGAGGTCAGACTACGACCCGTCCGGCCTTAACTCTATGAAGCTATGGTTTTCTGCAAAATAGCAGCTCTTTGCTAGTATTAGAAGAGACCATCACCCACTGGAATCTCACCTCTCTCAATCTCTTCTTTCTTTAGACGATCTGCAATCTAATCTGGAGAAAGAGAGAGGTAAGTTCCTGGGACAAGTTCACCAAACTAACAGTAGGAAATGAATAACCTCGTTAATGCGACAGCATGAAACCTCACCTCTTTCTTCCTTTTCTCTTCCAGAGATTCTGCGCTCTGAGCTGGAGAACGAGAGAGGTAAATGTCTGGGCTCTCAGGAGGCTTGAATGATTTTCTCTCACTGTACATAGTCAGACAGACTTTGGCCTCTGTCTCTGCACTGTCTGTTAGGAGAGGCTCTGGGAACCAAACGGCCGGGGAGCTCTGACTAATCATGGAGCGGGGTAACTGCTCCATAGATAAAGTTGCTGCTCAGTTTCCATTGTAAGCCTGATTTTAGCCCTTCCTCTAAACTACACACACAGGGGAGTGTCCATATCCCAAACTGGTGGGTCTGCCTGGGCCAATGTACCTTTTTGCTACTGAATTTGAAGGAATGGCCGGGTGGGGAGATCCTGATGCCCTGGAAAAAGAGGCTCAGCAGAGTCCTAAAGTCTCCAAGCACTCTCTGACTCTGAGGCACAAAGTCAATGAGAAGGAGCCAGCTAATGTTGCTGATCCCTGAGTTGAGATCCAGCATCCAAAGTCAAGGTTTAGCGCATTAAACCCTCACTTCCACATTATCAGGGCTTAGCCCCTCACCGAGCTTCTAGGCACACGCGGAGTGTGGACGCTACACCACAGGTGAGCCCAGCTAGGGCAGGGCATGGGAACCCAGCGAGGGTCAGATGTCAAGAAGGGGGGTGTGATCCATGGAGAGATCTATGAGGATGGAGCTCAGGCCAGGAGACCTGGGCAGAAAGAAGCCAGCAGAGAGCACAGTGGAGGGGGCAAAGTGGTCCTTTAAAGGCACATTCCCTAACCCAGGAGCTGTTGTAGAACTGACTGCACACCCATGTCTCTCTGTTTGCAGGGAAATCCCTGGCTGAACTTGGTAAGTGCCATGTGTCGTCCCCCCCCCCCCCCCCCCATATGACACTGTGTCCTACGCCAGCAGTCCGTGCTCCGGGGAGTGCTCACCTCTTGGTGTGTTTGATTTCAGGCTGGAGTAAAGTCAGAAAAAATGCAGGTAAGTGAAGCTGGTATGTTAATGTCAGACCCCCTGCACCACTCTGCTGCCCAGCAGATGCACACATGCCAGAAGTCACAGGGAAAGCAGTGTGGTCAATGAAAATGCCAGATTCGTCACAATGCTCACACTTAACTATGGAGTCACCAGCGCTCCAGTGTAACTGCGATAACTCAGAGTGCTCCTAAGGCCGGGAACTTACCCGCTGTCAGTCCAGGGGGGTAGGCGCTTACAGGAGTTTGTAATTGTGGGTCAGAGTTGGGGTTTTGCTGGACACGTGTGGTGAATTCTCATGTGTTGTGTTGTTGTTAATTGACTTCATGAACTAGAAGGGATCTAGGAAATTGTGTAAATTACCTTAACTGGCTGCGGGTAATTGTCTTAATGCTTTTTGGACTCTGGTGAAATCTCTGTTTTTACGGAGTTGTCAATCAGTAGCCCTTTGGCCAATTCAGTTCAAATTTGGTAGAAAAATTCTACCTCAGACCCAGACCAAATCTACCAAATTTGAGTGTGATATGACTCTGCGGGTGTTGGAATAGAGGGCTCCCAGCTCAGGCGTAGATTGGAGACTCAGTTGCTGTCTTAGCTGTGGAGACGTGGTAGCGGCCCCACAGCACAGATTTTGTGGTAGGTGACTACTGAGTTCTCGTAATGGTTTGAAATGACGTCCGTGTGTGTAACACCTGAGCTCTCTCCTCACTGGGGCCTCTGTAGAGGTTACAGACAGGCCCAATGGGAGCTAGAGGCATCTCCAGCTCTTTCAGGGGAGCTATTTGCCTCTAGTGCCTGGGAGGAGAGCTGCAGTGACAGGCAGAGAAGCAGGTTCCCGGGCGATAGAGGCTGGAAATCAGAGCGTGTCCTAGCCAAGACAGAGCTGGGGGGAGGATGGGAAACAGCCCCAATGGGCTGGGCTCTGCCCCTGATGCTCTGCCCCATCTCTGCAGTGAACGTGATTCTGGATCCGGACACGGCTCATCCCAGCCTCGTGGTCTCTGAGAATGGGCGATCTGTGAAATGGAGGGGCCTGCAGCAGGACGTGACTGACAACCCCAAGAGATTTGATAGTGAAACCTGTGTGCTGAGCTTGGAAGGGTTCACCTCGGGGAGACACTACTGGGAGGTAGACGTCAGGGGTGGGAGGACCTGGGCTGTGGGGATGGCCGGTGAGTTTGTCAGGAGGAGAGGATCTGGGCCATGGATCAGTGTGGGAGCCATTACCGGACTTGTACTTCCCCGGATACCCTCCTGCCCCTGACTTGGAGCCTCAGGAAGATCGGGGTGTATCTGGACTATGAGCAGGGCCTAGTGTCATTTTCTCAGCCTGGTACTGAGGCCCCGATCTTCACTTTCACCTCCTCTTTCACTGGGCAGCTCCACCCTTTCTTCTGGGTCTACTCCCCAATCACACTATGTTCCTGAGATATGGCATGGGGCGGGGGGGGGGGCATAGCATCTCTCACTGCTCAGACTTTTTTTGTTCTGTTGTTTTTCTGAAATGGACTAATTTTTCATTTTTTAAATATTTTCCATTTTTTTATTCTTTTCAAAACTTGGAATTTTCCAAAATGAATATTTTCAATTTTGAAAATCCTTCGATTTGACTAAGCTGAGGGCTCAAAATTGGCAAAGCAGAAGAAATCCTGAGTGATGTGTTGTGTAAGACGCTACATAGAATAGAACAGAACTCAATACACAATACATCAGAGGACCCCTCCCCCCAAATAAAAGGTTTAGTTGAAAATTTTGTAATAATGCAAAAAAAAAAAAAAAATCTCAAGAAAATCCAAATGTTTTCACACACAAAATCTCTTTTTGTAAATTGGCCAAATTTCCTCAAGATATTTTTGAATGAAAACTTTTGTTCAGCTCTGATTAACACCTGTAATTGCATATAATCAATGAATGTTTCCTGGTTCTTAGTCCTGTAATTTATGAACTGACCACCATTGATGAATGGAAGGGGTAAGAACATGAGTCAAACCCTGTCCCAAATAGGGTGACCAGATAGCAAGGGTGAAAAGTCGGGACAGTGGGTGGGGGGTAATGGGCATCTATATAAGAAAAAGCCCCAAATATCGGGACTGTCCCTATAATATTGGGACATCTGGTCACCCTAGTCCCAAAACATCACATTGTCCCAACTGGATAAAAGGCTCCAAAAAAGCCGATTCCTAACCAGTAACCATGTTCTGTGACATTATTGGTGAAAGAAACGGAGTCAGAGGAATGGAGGGAGCTCGGTTCTCTGGATGAGTGTTGATCATGCGGTTCACAGCATCAGGAAGGCTTATCCTAAACCCAAAATGACAGGTATGTCCTACACCAGCTAAATTTAGAGTTTTAGGCCAGAAGGGACCATGAGATCATCCAGTCCAGACCTCCTCTATATCACAGGCCACCAACACACCCAGCACCCTCACATCAAGCCCACCACCAAAAATTAAACCAAACTATTGCAGCCCACAGGAGACTAGACTATCACGTGCCACAGCCACGGAGCCTCACCCAGCCTGAGCGGAACAAAGCATGGGGGCAAAAACTAGATCAGTCTCGTAATACTTCCCCAGTCTCATAATACTGCTCTTGAGAGGGTGCTAGCCTCCGCCACCCCCACCCACCCCAGTTCCAGTGTCTCTGGTGTCTAAACAGGATTTCCTTAAATCACAACAGCCACTTCTCCCATCTCCTGCTGCAGGATGAAAGGAAAGCAGTGCTTCCTTACGTTAGCCGCAGGATCTGATCATCTCCTGTATTAACTGGATGATTTAATGAGTTGATGACCCAAACCAACATCATTGTTAACCCACCGACTTATGGAGTCAGTCTCAGGTGTGACCTGGATTTGATCATTGTTTTCACAGGTTCCAAGGCCAGAAGGGACTGTTGTGATCAGCTTGTCTGGACTCCTGGAACACAGGCCAGAGACCTGCCCCACAATAATTCCTGCTCGAACTAGAGCAGATTTTTTTTTTTTAAATCATCCGCTCTTGATTTGAAATTTGTCAGTGATGGAAAATCCACCACGACCCTGGGTAAATGGTTCCAATAGTTAATTACCCTCACTATTAAACAAGTTTGAGAGGGGTAGCTGTGTTAGTCTGTTTCAGCAAAAACAACGAGGAGTCCTGTGGCACCTTAAAGACTAACAAATTTATTTGGGCATAAGCTTTCGTGGGCTGGAACCCACTTCGTCAGATGCATGGAGTGGAAACTTCAATGGGGAGATATATATACACATGGAAACACAGAGACAAGGCCTGTCATGTACCCCTTTGAGATGGCAGGTTCCAGGGCTGCTACCAGCAGGTCAGGCTCCAGTACCAGATCTGGCCTGGCTACAGAGCCTCCGGCTCAGAGAGACACCACAGAGGTGCCTGCCACAAGATTCTTTAACGCTCTGCCCGGCCAGGCGGAGGTTAGCTTATATAAGGTCTGTTGCACATAGCACCACCTAGTGGCTGAACAGTAACATACAGTTTACCATGACACTGCCCTGACACTGGAAAGTTTCACTCAGAGAGCCCAGAGAGGGGCCAGAGGTGCAGGTAACCCTGTATCTATGACAGGTTCCCTCCCAGGTCTGCCCCTTTACCATGGCCATGTGCGCTAATACCACCTGGCCACAAGCAGCTGCTACCCCCAGGCCTGGTGTAGCCTCTCCTGGGCACCAGCCCAGTGCAGCCACTCCAACCCATCTCCATGTACAGCTGGACAAACTCTGGAGGGTGTGTGTGTGTGTGAGATATTCCTACCCTTGTATCCCTCCCCACGGTGAATGCTGTGGAAAGGGTCTCGGTAAAGGGTGGACAGCTTTGGTGCAAGTCCTTGTATATTGTCAGTCCATTACTGGTATTATTTGTTTACAGCACAGCAGTGCCAAGAGGCTTTGTCAGGATCAGGGCCCTGTGGTGCTAGGATCTCTTCAGAGAAAGAGCACAGACCGGTCCCTACCCATGGAGCGCTCAGTCTGACCAGACAGGCGTATCACGAAGTGGGAATGTTCTGTATTATTTACCTGACCCCTAAATGTTGCATTGATACCAGTGGGAGACAGAGGACTGCTTGCTCTCAGGGCAGGCTAAGAGACATGGGTGTGACGGTGTCCCTAATGAAATTTTATGGGGAGATGCTTATAAATGTATATATGATGTAACTGGAATATGTTTTGTGCTACATGTGCCATGTAACATATCTCTGTAAAAGTTATGATCTACTGAATCTATTCCTCCTGTTTGTATGCAAATATCATTGTTGTAGTTGAAGTTATGAATATTGGTTTTATATTTGCTGGGTTTTTACATAGCCTTGGTAAGAGCCTGGGATCATGTCTGGAGAAAAGAATGTGCAAGTTAAGTGCAAGAACTTAACAGACAATAGGAGGTGCAGAGCCCAATCCACATCGGAGCTTGGCCAGGAATGCGAATGGCTGGACTGGTTAGGGTCCATGGAGATGTGACTTGCCCATGTGATCCCAAAACTCCAGGGTAACATGATGCTACACAGGGAATGGGAAGGAGTAACCATCCAGGGGAGAAAGTCTATTTAAATCCTTGGAAGACCCCTCCGTTTTGTCTTCAGTTGGCTAAAGAGAGAGGCTCTCCACCCACCAAGGACATACCTGAGAGAGACTGAACAAAGGACAAAGACAATAGGGGGTGTGAGCGATTGCTGGACCCAGGCTAGGAGTTCTACAGCCTGTAAAAGAAAGACTGGCACTACTGAGGTTTTTATATCTGTGTTGAGTTTGATTAGACATAGACGTGCGTGTTTTATTTTATTTTGCTTAGTAATTCACTTTGTTCTGTCTGTAACTACTTAGAATCACTTAAATCCTACTTTTGGTACTTATTAAAATCACTTTTTACTTATTAAGTTACCTGGAGTACGTGTTAGTACCTGGGGCGGGGGGGGGGGGGAAGGGGGGCAAACAGCTGTGCATCTCTCTCTATCAGTGTTATAGAGGGTGAACTATTTCTGAGTTTACCCTGTATAAGCTTTACACAGGGTAAAACGGATTTATTCAGGGTTTGAACCCCATTGGGAGTTGGGCACCTGGGTGTCGTAGACAAGAGCACTTCCTGAGCTGCTTCCAGGATGCCTACGGCTGTTAGTGGACGTGGCTCAGACCAGGGTCTGAGTTTGCAGCCGATCAGCGGGTCTGACTCAAAGCAGACAGGATTCGGGAGTCCCAGGCTGGAAAAGGCAGGAAAGCAGGGGCAGAAGTAGCCTTGGCACACCAGGTGGCAGCACCAAGGGGATTTCTGTGATCCCCAACCCGTTACAATGGGTGTGACTGCTACCTGGTTGAGATTAAATGGGTCATTGGGAAAAGACTGGCTGAGGCTAGCCCCAATGTGAAGACAACGGCAAAACCCATCACCAAGACATTGTTGCCAAGCATCCAAAGACCCAGAGGGAGGTGAGGTGGGGAAATCCATAACAGGGAAAATGAGCAACATCCCCCAGCTCGAGAACAAAGATGGGGGAGGTGTGAGGTGGGGGATCAAAGCTGGTTGCTGGAAGGAGTCGGGCTCTCCCCTGGAGTCTGACCAAGGAGCTCAGAGTGAGAGAGAGACAGAACTTGAGCAAGGGGGTTCGCTACAGCTTGGCTGGGCTCTGGGCTGACCAGAATGGACTTGAACTGTGCTTTAACCTTCAGTTCTCTGTGCCAACCTAAGGACATTCTATGCTGTGTCCAGTTGATTAGTAAACCCGACTGTTTTGACAACACGGTGTGTGTGTCACTGCAAATGCTTGCTGAGGTGCATTAATCCCTGAAGAGCGGACAAGTCTCTACCAGGACTCAGAGACTATCACGGTAGGACTTGCTGAACAGAGCTCCTGCTGTGACCCAGCAGTGCTAAAGGTCCAATCTAAGGAGGCAGTGAAGCAGAGTTGCTTATCCTGAAGGACGAGAGGGACCCCTGGAGGGTCTGGTAGATTGAAGGGGTTCCTCCTAGAGCCTCTTCCAAAGCTGGGAGTGTAGCACCGATCCTCTGGATCCATGACAATTGGTGGCAATGATGGGATGCTGAATGCACCAGTAGTATTTTGCAATAAGTGACTTGCAGCAGAAAAACGAGGGTCGTCAACGGAAACAACAAGAAAATGGCATATAACATGGGCCTTGGTTAGGTCACCTCCCTAAGAAGGGCATCACAAACCCTGTGCAGGGAGAGGCTAAGCCCTCTGGAGACAGATGGAAGGACCAAGTAACAGGTTCCAGACTCAGGTTGCTTTTCCAATGAAGCCTGAGAGCAACAGAGGTGGCAGCAGGATGTCCCCAAGAGGCAGTTCCCCATCCAGCAGGATGCCCTCATGATCCAGGTCCTCTTTGATAGATTAGAAGCAGTGGGAGCTGCAGCTGAAGGCGAGGGAGCTAGCAGAGCATGAGAAGCAGGAAAATCATTAGGCAGAACAGCGGAAGAACCAGGAGAAGCAGCAAAAGCATGAACTACAGATAGAGAAGTGGGGGGGCAAGAGGACCCACAGAGGGGACAGTGGGTGTGACGTTGCACTCCATATGATGTTATGGAAATATGCTAATGAGTGTGAATCTAATGTAACTAGAATATGCTTCATGCAAAAGGTCTCTTGTAAGGTATCGTTACAAAGTTCATAATCCGCTGAGTGTGGTCATACTATTTGTATGAATGTATCATTCTTGTATCTGAAACTAGAAATATGAAATATAACTCTGAGGTCCTATTGTAATTATGCAAAGTGTGGGCTATTAATGGTGGCTTGGAATCTTGATGGCTCCCATTTGCCAGGACGATTGTTTGTAAAGGGCTCCGTTTACTTGTATGTCCTCTTGTATACGTGTGTGCTGGCAAGTGGGTAATGAAGTCTTGCAGTGACATGTAATCATGTCACCTGAACTGGAATCCATCTTTAACCTGGTGCTGGTCCATTTAGAAGGAGGGATGGGTCCTAAAGCTATATAAGGGGTGGAACAGAACAAAGGGTGCTGCAGTCATGAGAAATCCCCTAGCTACCACCGGGGCTGGAACAAAGACTGTACCAGGGGAAAGGATTGGGCCTAAACTAGAAGGTATCTAGTCTGTCAAAGAAGCTTATTGGAACATCTCTGAGGGTGAGATTTACTTGCATTTAGCTTCCTACTGTATTAGGCTTAGACTTGCATGTTTTTGTTTTATTTTGCTTGGTAATTTACTTTGTTCTGTCTGTTATTACTTGGAACCACTTAAATCCTATTTTTTATAATTAATAAAATCACTTTTTACTTATTAACCCAGAATATGTATTAATACCTGGGGGAGCAAACAGCTGTGTATATCTCTCTGTCAGTGTTATCAAGGGGGAACAATTTATGAGTTTACCCCGGATAAGCTTTATACAAGGTAAAACGGATTTATTTGGGGTTTGGACCCCATTGGGAGCTGGGCATCTGAGTGCTGGAGACAGGAGCACTTCTTAAGCTCTTTTCAGTTAAGCCTGCAGCTTGTGGGGGACATGGTTCAGATCTGGGTCTGTGTTTGCAGCAGGCTAGCATGTCTAGCTCAAACAAGTCAGGGTACTGAAGTCCCAAGCTGGCAGGGAAAATGGGGTCAGAGGTAGTCCCAGCACATCATGTGGCAGTCCCAAAGGGGTTTCTGTGACTCAACCCGTCACAGTGGGGAAAGACCCTGGAATGCCAAGTCTGCAGGGAGACTAGACCCTAAATGGTTGCTCCAGATTGAGATTTCATGGATTGAGATCTGGTTAAAAGACAGGGAACAAAGGGTAGGAATAAATGGTAAATTTTCAGAATAGAGAGGGGTAACTAGTGGTGTTCTCCGAGGGTCAGTCCTAGGATCAATTCTATTCAATTTATTCATAAATGATTTGGAAGAAGGGGTAAGCAGTGAGGTGGCAAAATTTGCAGATGATACTAAGTTGCTAAAGATAGTTAAGACCAAAGCAGACTGTGAAGAACTTCAAAAAGATCTCACAAAACTAAATGATTGGGCAACAAAATGGCAAATGAAATTTAATGTGGTGTGACAGACCCAGACCAGTGGGGTACAGGAGTCTGGTAGAGGGCAAATATACTGGTCACTGGATGAGTAGTTTTCTGTTCCCTGAGTGACCAGAGCAGGGGCTGCACTAGAGTAATCAGGAACCTGCTAAAACCGGTTAAGGCAGGCAGGCTAATTAGGACACCTAGAGCCAATTAAGAAGAAGCTGCTAGAATCAATTAAGGCAGGCTAATCAGGGCACCTGGGTTTTAAAAGGAGTTCACTTCAGTTTGTGGTGTGAGTGTGAGGAGCTGGGAGCAAGAGGCGCAAGGAGCTGAGCGTGAGAGGGTGTGCTGCTGGAGGACTGAGGAGCACAAGCGTTATCAGACACCAGGAGGAAGGTCCTGTGGTGAGAATAAGGAAGGTGTTTGGAGGAGGCCATGGGGAAGTAGCCCAGGGAGTTGTAGCTGTCATGCAGCTGTTACAGGAGGCACTATAGACAGCTGCAGTCCACAGGGCCCTGGGCTGGAACCCGAA